>NC_043701.1:151448924-151618841 GCF_006229205.1 Suricata suricatta | reverse complement strand
GCTCCATGGGCAGCAGCGCACAGCGGCACGATGATGGACGTTAACAGCAGCGGCCGCCCGGACCTCTACGGGCACCTCCGTTCTTTGCTCCTGCCGGAGGTGGGGCGCGGGCTGCCGGACCTGAGCCCCGACGGCGCCGGCCCGGTCGCGGGCTCCTGGGCGCCTCACCTGCTGCGCGGGGTCCCAGAGGTGACCGCCAGCCCGGTGCCCACCTGGGACGCGCCGCCGGACAATGCCTCCGGCTGCTGGGAGCAGATCAACTACGGCAGAGCCGAGAAAGTTGTGATCGGCTCCATCCTGACGCTCATCACGCTGCTGACGATCGCCGGCAACTGCCTGGTGGTGATCTCGGTGTGCTTCGTCAAGAAGCTCCGCCAGCCCTCCAACTACCTGATCGTGTCCCTGGCGCTGGCCGACCTCTCGGTGGCCGTGGCGGTCATGCCCTTCGTAAGCGTCACCGACCTTATCGGGGGCAAGTGGATCTTTGGACACTTCTTCTGCAACGTCTTCATCGCCATGGACGTCATGTGCTGCACGGCCTCGATCATGACCCTGTGCGTGATCAGCATCGACAGGTAAGGGCCCGGCCTCCCCGTCCCGGGGTCCGGCTGGGGATGTGCTGGCTGCTCCACCCACCCCGGAGCACTCGCCTTTCCTAGGAGGATAAGCCAGACTCCTCGGCGGGATGAAGGGCTGCGCCTAAAATATCAGCCCCCACACGTCAACCCTACACCAGCCTAGCAACTTCAGTTACAGCGTAGCCTATATACACCTTTAATAGAAGAGTCCAAAATGTTCTGGTTTACTGTAGTGAGAATTTAAAGACCAAAGTTAAAGTATTTTAAGCATTAGCAGTCCCACCAGGGGGTCCCTTGGTTTGGTTTTCAGAAGGAAGGGATTTTGATCCTCTGAACTTGACAAACCATTGCTGTGAGCCTGAAAGTGTCATGTCTTACTTCAAGAAGTCAGTCATTGAAAAGCCTCCTTGTCTCCCGATTGTGGGTGCAGCTCCCCAGGCCAATGAAGGGACTGAGGATGGTTCCAGAATTGGGGGTTCTGCATGTCTAAACGTTGCACTCCTATGATTGCTGACACTGAATCTCATGCTTTTGGAAGTCCGATTTTAATGTTTGGCAACGCGGTGTGTATCCTGCAGGCATGCCGACTGGAGCCTGACTCCCTGTCTGAATGGTTGGTTCTAGCCCTTCATCATATCCCTTGGGAATCTTCTCTTGAGAACTCCCCAGTGCCCAGTGGAGTAATTGAAACAGAGGCTGACCATCTGTCAGATGCTGGGGGAAAAATTCCTGTCTTGGGTGTCAGATTAAGCTAGGAGACCCCAGGGTTTCTTCAGACTCTAAGATTACAGATTCTGCAGTAGAGCATCTTGGTCCTAGGAATACAGTGCAACTGACAACTTGAAGTATGGTCCCAGTGCTCTTTGGTCACCTAATAACACTGTTTCTCTTAAAACTGAAATATTAAACCTTGATATTCACCCACGTAATTCTGATGTTTTAAAAGCAGCACAGGACTGGTATCCTGTTGTTTAATGATACAGAGAAACAATTGCTTATTTTCTTTGTGGACCTACAGAACCTTTAAATATGTAAACCTTTCAGCACAGAAGAAATAATTGATGGCTCCACACTTAAAATGACAGTGTCTCAAAGGATGGTCTAGCACAAAACTGAGCTTTTCTTCCTTTTCCTCCTGCTACTTGTGGGTTGTTGATATTTAACATGTTTTCCAATTTTACTGCTTGACCAGGCTTTAGAATTACCGAATAAAGGGAATGATAGGAAAGGGGATATTTTCAAGAAGAAAAATATATTGTAGCTGCGTTTAAAGATCTAGGTTTATTTTTAAAAAATTGATCCTGCCATTTTATATATCATGCTAGGTAGAAGCCTCTGACAGCAAACAAGGAATTATTTTTTACAGTAGTGCATGAACAGCATATATAAGAATATTAGCTCTAACTTGACAGCTGAAGTTCTGAATTACTGTAGTTAAGAATGACAAAAACATATGCACTCACAGTCTGGCTGTGGCAACAGGAACTAGGAGAGTGCACTCAGTATACACAGTAAGTATGTACATGAATTGTAGGCATAAAAATGATACTGCTAAGCTTGTCTGAGCGTCTTGCATAAACGGAGTCCTTTTAAATGGAATTTAGTGTAATACAACCAATACTAACTTATGGTGCAAGAAGTACACTTATAATTTTTTCATTTCATAATTGATAACTCGTCTCCTAACATAGCCAGTGCTTCTGTTCTGCTGGGCACATTCAGGTTTGGCTTGGGATGGCCCTGAGATTCCTGTGTATGAGCTAAGGGCTTTCTTCACTCAGTGTGCACATGTGACTTACCAGCAAGCAGCAGGCCATGTCTCAAATACAAGGAAGAGGTTAATCCTTCTTGGCAAGAGCTTCTAATTTCTTTGTCTAGTATATACGTATAATTGTCACAAATTGTGACATTATGTAGGGATGTAGATTTTGTCTCCTTATTTCCTCCTATGAGAATTGTCCCATTGGTGAATTCTGCTTAAAAATTATTTTGGAAAAGGAACATATCATTTTTTTAGATATAAATGAAGAACTGTTAACACTGGAAGAAGACACAGATTGCTTTTCTTCCAAGAACACAGAAATAAAAAATGAGAAAAAGGAAAGTGCATTTGATATCTAAGGTGAATTATTTTTTTGGGGGGGTAAAGTTTATTTATTTTGAGAGAGAGAGAGAGAGAGAGAGAGAGAGCGAGCGTGCGCAGGAGTGGGGGAGGGACAGAGAGAGGAGGAGAAGGAGAGAATCCTAAGCAGGCTCCACACTGTCAGCACAGAGCTTGGGTTGGGGCTTGATCCCACCACATTGAGATCATGACCTGAGTCCAAGCCAAGAGTCCGATGCTTTACCAGTTGAGCCACACAGGTGCCCCCAAGGTGAATTATTTCTGAAGAGTTTGTTTTCTTTAGTTCCATTGTAGAATATGACTAATGATACAAAAATGCACCAGGACAATATGAAAAATTTTAATCTTCATTCATTCATTCCGTCTTGAGTACAGGGTTAGGTTACAGTGTGCTTTGTGTAGCACAATTAGAGATGAATAATACTATTCCTGCTTTTGAGCTCTTACTGTATTACAAGAGTTTGGATATCTATTGAGCATTTCACCTGTCCAAAAGGGAACCTTTGATTTTTCTTAGACACACCCTACCTTACCTGAATGCTTTTCTAGCCTTTTCCAATGCAATTTTATGCTGTTCTTCATAGGCGGCAACACTCCCTTCTCCATCCTCTTCAGATAATGATTCATGATCATTGAAGAAGTAACAGTCATTAGATGGGAACTCCATAATCTTTCCACTACTAAACAGTCTTTCATATTACATCTGTAGCCATTTTTATTTCTGTCCAGTTAAAAAGTGAGATGACATAGTGTCCCGGTTAAGAACACACCACCTACACCTCACGTCATCCCATCCCCTGCCACCCCAAGGATTTTGTTCCTTCCTCGATCCTTCCTCTCTTGTCTTCAGTGTTTCCTCTCAACTGGGTCAAGCTTGATCTTCTCTCTTCCTTTGGCCTCACTTCTCCCTTCAGGTACTGGAATCAAGCTGCTCAAAGAACTGTGCCCACAACCTGTCTTTGTTTCCTTCCTCCTCAGGTAGATGAGTTTGACACTAACAGGTCTACTAAAATATTTTAACTCACCTTCTTGGTTTCACTTCTGTCCACCCTGCATCCGTTGCCCATACAGAAGCTAGAATGATCTCTGTATAAAAAAATTTGTTGTGAGAGGACATTTACTGGTAGTGAAATGCAAAGATATTAAATGCATAGTCTGATGAGTTTTGACAAATGTCTATACCTACGTAACCAACACTCCAATTAGGACGTAGAGTATTTTTATAATTTCAGAAAGTTCCCTTGTACTCCTTTCAGAATGATCTTTTAAAAATACAAATCACATTCAAAACAATGCTGTATGTTGTTTAGATGAGCTTATCTAAGGAGTAAAGGAAAAATAGTGCAGACAAATGGAGAAGACCAAATCCATGAGAGTGGTTATGTCTGGTGGGGTGGATGGAGGTGTAACGAGGGACCAGCACACGTAACTATACTGGTAATGTTTTGTTTCTAATTTTGATGGTTGATACAGTCTTGTTATTCTTTGTATAACTTTCTGTATGTCCGAAATACATTCTTAAATGTCTTTTGGAAATACGTATAGAAAATGGACATATGTGTTTCTAAGTATAGAGCATGCGGAGTTTCTACAAAGTGAACACTTTAGTGTCCTCTACCACCAGATCAGGAAATTGAACATTACCCACCTCCTGCCCCTTTCCAATTTCTGCTACCCCCAAGGCTAACTGTTGTCCTGACTTCTTAGCATCATGAATGCTAATGTTTTACTTGGTTAGAACCTCATATAAAAGGAATAGTAGAGTATATACTTTCTAAAGGAATTTTTAATGTTTGTTTATTTTTGAGAGATAGAGAGACAGAGAAGAGGGCAAGCAGAGGAGGGGCAGAGAGAAGGGGAGACACAGAATCTGAAGCAGGTTCCAGGTTCTGAGCTGTCAGCACACAGCCCAGTGTGGTGCTCCAACTTAGAACCGCAAGATCATGACCTGAGCCAAAGTCAGATGCTTAACCGACTGGGCCAGCCAGATGCCCATAGTGGAGTATATACCCGTAATCCTAGCTTCTTTTGCTCTGTATATGTGTAATTTATCCATAGATTGTAGTCTGTTGGCATTTTATTTATTTGGTGAGAAGTATTCCATTTAATTTACTTACCAGTTGCTTATCAATGGACTTTTGAATTGCTTCAAGTTTCTGGTTATTACTAATAGTGCTGCTAAAAACATTTATTTGTTACATGTCATTTTGTGGATATGTTTACATTTCTCTTGGGTAAATACAATGCTGTATAGTAAGGTACTTTATTGTATTTTAATTCTCTTTACCCCTTTCCATCTTTTGTGTTATTGTCAGAATGCATTTGAATCTACCTATTTAAAAGATCTCATCATTCTGATTTACCCACATGTTTACCTTTGCATTGCTCTGTATTTTTTCCTACATTACCATGTTTTCCTGTCAGATCCTTTTCTTCTGCCTAGTTAAACTTTCATTAGCATTTTTTAAATGACAGTTTGCTGGTAACAAGTCCTCTCAGATTTTTATTCATTTGAAAATGTCTTGATTTTTCCATCATCTCTGAATGACCTTTTCTCTGAGTATATAATTCTATATTTGTGGGTTTTTCAGCACTTTAAAACATTATTCCGTTGTCTTCAGGCTTCCATCATATCTGTTGAAAAATAAGCCATGAAGCTACATTATTTTATTCCTTTGAAGATAATGTGTCTTTTTTTTCTTCTGGCTGCTTTTAGGATTGTCTCTTTGTCTTTAGTTTTTATTTGTTTTTCTATGATGTCTCCAGGTCTGGCATTGTTATTTTTTGCTCTTTGTTTACTGTCAACCGTGGGTGAGGTTCTTAGTAATTTTTATATATGTGCATTGATATCTCGAATTGGTTGGATATTATCTTTTTAAATAATTTTACTGTCCCACTTTTTCTTCTCTGTCTCAAATTTACGTAATTTGGAACTTTTACTCTTATCACACGAGTCTCTTACGGTTTATTTTACATTTTCCTCTGTGCTTCATTTTTACAAAATATTTGACTTGCCTTCCAATGTATTAATCATCTCTTCTGCTCTGTCTGATATGTTGGTCAGCCCTATCTATTGAGTAATTAATTTCACAATTCTAGAAATATCATTTGGTTCTTTTTTTTTCTGTATTTGATCTTTTTGTCGATTTAAATTCTCTGCCTTTTCATTTAATTTCTCCTTGTTATTAAATTCTTGATAGGCTCTTTTTATACTAATTCCAATATCTGAATCACTTGTGGTTTCTTTGTGTATGATCTTTTTCTGTTTTTGTTTCCTTGGATTTTCAGTCTATGTCTTGGCATGCCTAGTACATTCGATTATACACTCAACATTTTTTTATGAAAAATTATAGATGTTGTAGATGATGTTATTTTCGGCCAGAGAAAATAGCTGGTAGGCAGGCATATTGGTGGACTGATGACTATAATCCTATTAGGGTTTGTGTTGACTATGGGCTGTGTTATAGTGGAGTTCTGTCTGCTGCTGGTCAATGCCTCTTTCGAGGATGTAGCCTTCTTGGGATTTCAGCTGAAGCATGGGGTGTTCTCAGGGACTTCTTCCCCTGGCTTGCTCAGGTCTCTAACTCTTCTCTCGGCACTGTGAGATTGCTTAAAACTTCTACGGAAAGCGTTTTGGGATAAGGAAAGCTTTCCTCCTGGAGTCTAGCCTCCTGCCCTGTACAGCTTCAGAACGCAACCAGTGTCTTGAGGGGAATACCAGGCAAGGGTTGGGTTTAGTTTTCTGCCCCTTCCTTATACTGGGATGTTGGCCTCTCAGGTCTTTAATTTTGTCTTTCTATCCTCAAGAGATTACCAAAATGTCCCTGGCATTGTCGCCTCTTCATAAGCTGCTCTGCTGAGGATTTTTGCCTGGATCCTCAGTCCCTTCCCCTCACCTAGTTTTGGCAAATGTCTGAAGGGAAAGAGTGCCTGCAGGATTTTGACTCACTGCTCTGTGGTTCTCTCTTCTCCAGGATTATTTTGTTCCCTTAACTCCTGGTTGTCTCAAGAATTCTGTGGTGGCTACAAACAGGGTGTGTGTGTGTGTGTGTATGTGTGTGTGTGTACTTTATCCAGCTTTTTTCGTTTTTTCAGCAGAAGCATCAAGCAACCTCATCATAGTTAGGAGTGAATGTGTGCCTGAAATATTTTAAATATATACAAATACAGAAGTATAATTATGTAAGTTGCTCTTCTGAAAACCTTCGCTGGCTTTTCATTTCACTTGGAATAAAATGGAAAGTGTTTAGCCCATCCGTAAGGTCCCTACTTTGTTTCTGTCTCACTTCTCAATGACAGTTTTTACCAGAGTCCATGTTGCTTTCCAAAGTATAGTCCCACTGACCCTTTCAGTTTCTCCATTAGGCGCATTCCATGCAAACCCACCAACTAACATATTTGCAAAACTATGATTTCATGTCTGGAGTTCTAGTCCCTAATGTATCTGTTCCCAAGTTGGGAAGTTTAAAATGTTTAATGCTCTTGAAGGACGGCAATTGAAATGTCTGAAAAATACTAAGTATCGACAAGGTTATAGAACAATTTACTACATTCCACATTACTAGTGGGATGGTGAATCAGTAAATGATTTTGAAAGTAGTTTGGCATTATCGTGTGTGGATGAAGATAGAAACACCCTCTGATTTTGCTGTTTTACCATAAGGTATGTATCAAACAGATTCTTGTCACCAAAAGTCTTGTACAAGAATATTTGTAATATACACAAACTTGGAATCCTCAAACTTGAAATAATATATATGTGTATCAGTAATAGAATGGATAAGTAAAATTGTGCTACATTTACGTAATAGAAAACTATTCAGTAGTGGTTATCCAACTTGATCATGTATCAGAACTATCTGGGGAGCTTATTAGAACACAGATTGCTGGGTCCTACCCCAAGAATCTCTAATTTAGTAAGTCTGGGTTGGAGCCAGATAATTTGCTTTTCAAACAAATTCCCAGATGATTCTGAGGCTCCTGGTTTGGGGACCCTCCTTAGAGAACCATTACTATGCAGTAATGAAAATGAACAAGCTGTGGTTAAAACAAATCTCACAAAGTAACTTAAACAATACTTTGTTATAAAAATTTGAAATATTTTTAAAAGTGAAGAACAAAGTGTGAAGAACCTGATGTTTCCATTGCCAGGCTTCCACAGTGATCAATTTATGGCCAATTTATTCAACATATCCTTTGCAGCTCCTCCAATATTCACAGTACTTTAAATCAAATTTTCAGTGTCATGTCATTTCATCCATAAATACTTCAGGGTCATGAACACAGCATTGAGGAGAAACAGCAGAGTCCCAAAGAACACATAAAATGCGATTCCATGATGATAAAAATTTGAACCAAACAACACTGTTTAGAGATCTATGTAAGTGGAAATTTTCTAAAGGAAAGGAAAGAAATATACATCATGAGAACAAGGAGAGTGATTACTTCTAGGCACACTTCTGCAGTCCTGTCATGTTTTATGTCTTGACTCTAGTGATAATTACTTGAGTGCTCATTTTTAAAATTACTGTTAAAGCATCGTGTACATTCTAGGTGATTTCCTGCATATGCATTTTGTTTTATAATCAGAAGGACAAAAGTATTTATTTGATGACATCTTGTGAGGTGCATTTGGATTTCTATCAGATGTGTGGTTAGTCCGAGCGGTGTAGTTACTGTTCCAATGCAGTCAGCACCCATTCCTTTTTCTGCTTTGTGCGTGAGGGCAGGGGTCATCTAACAGTTACAGGAACTGCTCTGTCTTTGCAGGAGCCGTAATCCTTAGTTCTGACTGGTGTCTGGCTCAAGTCTTGCTTGCTCGCCAGGTACTGTGACTCATTCACTTCAACAATGTGAGTTGTGCTCTTGGCTTTAATTCTGCTGTGATCAGCAGCACAGGGTGCATTCTGGCTTCTCTGGATCACCTTTCTCTTTGAAGAAGACATCCTTACTCATCTCTAAATTAATTTTCAGCTTGTAGATACACTTTATGAGTTGATAGGATTCCCTTTTACCTATGCTATGAAAAGGTGAGAGGAGATTAAACAGGTCTTCCACTCTTTTGTGAGTGACAATTCCCATAAATTACTTTTTAAAAAATGGTTATTTATTTTTGATAGAGCGTGTGCAGGCACCCAAGTGGGTGAGGGGCAGAGAGAAGGGGACAGAGGATCTGAGCAGGCTCTGGGCTAACAGCAGAGAGCCTGATGTGGGGCTCGAACTCACCAACTGTGAGATCATGCCCTGAGCTGAAGTTGGATGCTTAACCAGTTGAGCCACCCAGGCACCCCATGTAAATATGTTTAAGGAGAAGAGTGGAAGTTTAGATATGGCCATGATGGACTTAAATCCTGACTGAGGTCTCCAAAGAAATGTTGAATTAGACTGGTGATAGAATGGCAGGAGAGTTTCCAGGCAAGGGGAACAGCAGATGCCAAGGGGCTGAAGGCAGTGAGTTGGTCTGAGTGAACTTACAGAGCAGGAGCCAGAAGGCATCCCAAGTAAGGAAAAGCCCAAGTCTGCAAGACCTTGCCCCTTGTGCAGATGCTGCTGGTTGCCTTCTTGATGCCTGTCACCCTCTTCCTCCTCAGTTACAGGAATTCCTATTTTCACCTGGGTATTTGGCTGCCCAGAATGAAGTCTACATTTTCTCGGCTCCCCTGCAGCTAGGTGTGGCCATGTTACCGAATTTTGACTCAAGAGATGTTAGTAGAAGTATTGTCTTTCAGCTTGTTGGGAACTGCCTTCAAGACATTTGGTGAGGACCTTCTTCCTCTCCTTGTTTGTCCTTGCCTCCATCTTGTCTCCTGGAATTTGAATATGATGGCTGGAGGTCTGGCTGTCATCTTGGTGGACAGAAGGCCACACTGGGGAAGGAGGAACAGCAGATTCTGGAGGACTGGAGGATTCTGGATCCTGGAGGACTGTGGATTCCACAGGGTTGCTAGGACCCTGACTTCTTAGTAGTGGGTGAACAGGTACCATTATGTTGTCTCTCACAACTGCTGAATGTCCCAATTTCTTACCCTACTGGCTGGTCCTTTCCATGGATGTCCACATGTATACATCGTAAAACATCACTGAGGGTGTCACAATGTCATTCTTTTCTGGAAACCATGTAGGAATAACAACTACCATTTTTGAGAGCCTTTTGTGCTATATAAATTCCTAGAGACTTGACATATAATATCTCCCTTAATTTTCATAGCAAGGGTGTTTATTGAGTGTCTGTCATTGAGTGTCTCTGATGGCCCAAGGTGAACAAAAGAGAGTATGAACATTTTTAATCCCATTCTGTAGATGAGGAAGCTAAGGGCACATACACATTCTGTATGCAGGAACAGTGTCTGCCCCATGGGTTCCACTGTATCACTGTGGCCATTGCCTGCTGCAGGAGAATAGTCAAGGCCTTTAATCATTTAACTCCAGCCTCCCTTCTAGCCTCAGTCTGGCTCACTCCATCATAGGCCCTTCCCTTTCAATATATCAGAACAGAGCTAATGTTCTTCCCTCCAAACTTGTTCCTCTTCCAGTGTTCCCATCCCCATCAGTGACATCAGTCTGTACCCACCCACTTTGCTAGACATTTGGGTACCATCTTTGAAACTTCTCATTCAGTCCCCCACTCTCACTAGCAATCACCAAGTCCTGCTGATTATCCTTCCACTCTCCTTCTACCCACTGCCATCTCCAGGAACTCAACCTGAGCCTCTGTCGTCTTTCATATGAACCACTCAATGTGCCTCCAAAGAGGCTCCCTGTATTTACTGCCCCAGGTTAATACAGCATGTGCAACCCTAGCTGAAGATTAGAGTCACCAGGGCAATTAAAAAAATAGTAATTCTTGGAGCCCAGCTTTAGGGAGATCCTGATTTAATTGGGTGGGCCTGGGCATCAGTATGTTTGATGATACCACCAGGTCATTCTAATGTGTAGCCAGATAGAGACCCCTGAGTTAGGATGATCTTTTTAAAAGGCAAATATAGGGGCATGTGGGTAGCTCAGTGAGTTAAGCGTCTGACTTCTGCTGAGGTCATGATCTCACCGCTCGTGGGTTCAAGCCCTGCATCAGGCTTTGTGCTGACAGCTCAGAGCCTGGAGCCTGCTTCAGATTCTGTGTCTCCCTCTCTCTCTGCCCTTCCCCCACTCACACTCTATTTCTCAAAAATGAATAAATGTCAAAAAAGTTTAAAAAAATAAAAAGGCAAATGTAAAGGGGCACCTAGTGGTTCAGTTGGTTGAGCAGCCAACTCATGATTTCTGTTTAGGCCATGAACTTGAAGTTGTGAGACTGAGCACCACATTGGGCTCCGCATTGAGTGTGGGGGCTGCTTGGGATTCTCTCTCTTCCTATCTACCTCTCCTCTCTCTGTGTCTTTCAAAATCAATCAATCAATCAATAATAACTTAAAAAGTAAAAAAATGAAAAGGCAAATGTGATTTTATTCATGGTTCCCGAACTTACCTGTTCATTAGAATCATCTAGGAATCTTCAGAAAATTCCACAGCCCACACCCAGGACATCATAAACCTGACTTATGCACAGTCTCAGGGGGTAGGACTCACACATCCCTATTTTGGCAGCTCCCAGGTTAGTTCAGTGTGTAGATGGGTTTGGGCACTACTTGATGATGCTGTTCTCTACTTCTTTAATGGGTTAATGAGTCCCCCTACTCTTGGGATAAGATCCTAAATGTTTAATGTGACCTGAAAGATTATATAATCTGACCTCTGCCTAGCTCACTAGATTAGGGGTTGATAAATCTTTTTCTGTAAAGGGCTAGATAAATATTTTCATAAATATTTTAGGCTTGTGTGCCACAGGGGTCCTTGTTGTAACTACTCTGCCACTGTAGCTTGAACATAAACAAGATATAGATAAATGGGAATGGCTATGTGCTAATAAAACTTTATTTATGGATACTGAAATTTGAATTTCATGTAATTTTCACATCTCGTTAAATATTCTTCCTTCTTATTTGTTCAACTACTTTGAAATATAAAAACCATTCTTAGCTGGGGTTGCTATACAAAAATAGGCAGTCCAGATTTGACCCGCTGCGGTTTCCCAACTTTTGCCCAAGATTTGATTAAATTCAATTTTCTATCCATGTGTCTATAATCCTGTCTACCTACCTACCTACCTACCTACCTATCTTTCCCAAGTCCCCCACTGTTCTGGCAACCTTATTTTTTTTCAGTTCCTTGACATTTTGATGTTCAAGGCGTTCACAGGTCTTTTTATTGTGCCCCCTGCCTCGTCCCCCCACACTGTTCTACCTGTTTGGCCGGCTAATTTTTATCACTTTTCAGACAGGTCCTTGATTAGATATTACTGTCTCATGCAAGTTTCCTAGAATCTCCAGATTGTCTTAAACAGTCTTTTTTTCTTACTAACCACATTTTTTCTTACTAACCCTCACCTCAGTTTGTAATTAATGGTGTGTGAAATTAACTGTAATGAATGCATGATTTGTGGGATCAATCATCCATACATTCTGCATGGCAGGCGTCTGTCTCATAGGAGACTGTATCCCCATCTCCGGCGTAGTACTTGGCACATGGTAGGTGTTGAGATAATCATGGTGGGTTGATTTGAGGAAAGAAGGTCGGGTACCTCAGATTCCCAAAGGTCCAGCCGACCTTGACTTATTCTCCAGCACTCTGTGAAAGTTCTTGGTGATAACATAGAGGTTTCCTTGGGAAACCAAGGAACAGAAGTGGCACTGGGGCAGTGGGACCGCCCCAAGGGATTGTCCTATTCAAGTGTAGTAGGCTAGTGAGTCACTCTCTGCCCTCCGTGCATATGCAGAACACTGATTTAACAAAGCCCTAGTGATAGAAATCCTTAGCAGCTTAGAGCCATGGATTATCTCTTTATTATCACCATTGTTGTGACATGGAGCAGGGGAAAATGCCGGCAAAATTGAATGAAAATCCCAGAGCCTTTTTCTTTCAGTGAAGAGACATATTTGCAGGCAAGCTCACATGTCCCAGAAGGAGACATATTGGCAGCCAAGCTCACACGTCCCAGAAGGAGAGCCACAGGTACCAGGCTAGAAGATGCTACCCGAGGAGGGGAGCACAGGAACTGGCAGCCGCAATGTCATTTGTTGAGTGCACACTCTGGGCCAGTTCCACCACCAGGAGCTTCAGGTAATTCATCTCATCTCATCCCCACGACCACTCTGGGGGCACTTTCATTTTGGCCACCTGTGTGATGAGCAAAGGGAAGCTGAATACCTTGGCCAAGACCACACAAGAAGAAAGTAGTGGAATCACAGTTGGCTAGGAAAATGACTCACTTCAGGTCTTTGGAAACCTAGAAGGATGTTGCCTTTGGAACATCCTCTGTGAACTGCATCAAGCACTAGATATTTTCTCCTGCCTTCCAGAGAATACAGCGATGATGTTAATATAATAGTAATTATGTCAGCCTAGGTGCAGAGTCTCTCTCACCTAATAAATATCCTAGGGGCCAGGTGTGTTTTGGCACCCTCTCTTCCATCTCTACTCCAGGACACCAGGACATCTCTACTCTAGTCCATCTGTTAGCTTTTGGGTTTGGGTTAGGGTAAGTCATTATGGAAGGTAAGTCTATTATGGTCCTAATAGAGAGCCAGGGGTGTGTGTGTGTGTGTGTGTGTGTGTGTGTGTGTGAGAGAGAGAGAGAGAGAGAGAGCGGGAGGGAGAGAGGAGGGAGGGAGAGAAGAGGGAGGGAGGAAGAGAGGAGAGAGAGGCTGCATGAGCAAGCTAGAGGAGATGGTGGAGCTGAGATTTCTTTAATAGGCAAACCCTCGTTATTTGTCTACTAGATATTTGAGTACTAGGGGGATACAGAGGTGTATAAATCCACAGCCCTATCTTCAAGAGGTTATCTAGTTGAGCATAAATTAAGATTATTTACATATCAGAAAATTTTGGACCTTCAAAAAGGTAGCTTATACATATTGCTTTGCAGTCAATCCCTGTGTGCGATGACCTTTTTGGAAGAGTTTATGAGTCATTTAGCTTCTGGTTGTAAACAATTGGGTTGAGTGCTTTCATCAATAAAAACCCAGGTACTCTGTGGTCTGTTTTTTGAATAGCCTTTCTGTGCCTAAAGAATTCTTGCTGAGGACTGCTGCAGAATGAAGGCTCCAGGGTCAGACCTAAGTGCTCACACTTCCAATGTAGTGAAGGGCAGTTTGCCCATGAGCAGCTGGGGGCCTTGGGGGGACATCCCTATGTGGGGAGCTTTATTTTTGCCCATTTTGCCAGTTTGTGTTCTCACTTTGATCATGGGCTCTGTTCTGACTCACATTCCTGAGCATTCTATATTTCTGGGCATTCTGATCATATTTTCTGCTCTTTCAGAGAAGAGTAGCTGAATAGCTTTCTTCCTTCGAAATAGTTCTTTAATCTGGAACATCCACCAGAACCATCCACCTACAGGGGGCTATGAGTATTAATGCTTAAACCTGAGAGACTGCAATGGTGTGCTCCAGTCCAGCTATAATCTGTCTGGTCCAGTTGCCTGAATATTTCAGAATTGTATTTTAGGAAATACCTATTTTGTATGTTTGGTGTGAAAAAGTCTCTGATATTCTTAGTAAAAGTCTTTGAAAATTCTTCCATTGTGATACATAGATTGTCTTGTGGTCTCATACTTGACTGTTTCTGGAATACTGCAGGCCCCCACCACTTGGCTTCCTTTCTGGGTCACAAAAACGATAGTCCGTTAAACGCAACCTTCTTAACATTTCGAAATTGTTTTTCCTTATTGTGGGAGTCATAGGGGATTCATATATTTACTTCTTCAACCTTTATTGATTACTCAGTCATCATTAGTTACTCTTCTGTATCCTAAACAAGGCAAATAAGGTCTTTGTTCTGTTGAATCTTATATTCCAGTAAGAATAAGTAGGACACAGAAGTGTTTTTTATTTTTTTTAATAGTTTACTGTCAAATTGGTTTCCATATAACACCCAGTGCTTCTCCCCACAAGTGCCCCCCATCATGACCATTACCCCCTTCCTCCCTCCCCCTCCCCCTTCAGTCCATGGTTCGTTTTCAGTATTCAGTAGTCTTCCTTGATCTGTGTCCCTCACTCTCCCCTACTCTCTTTCCCCCTTCCTCTCCCCATGGTCCCCTGCCAGGTCTTGTAAGGAAGCAGGTCTGAAACTGACTCCATAAGACAATAGAAGGGCACACATTGCCCAAGGCAGAAGGGACCACCCTTGTAACACCCAATCAGGAAAGGCCAGCTAACATCTTTAACATTTCTAAGGGCAGGCCTAAAGATGGAGGCTAAGACTAGTCACGCCCTACCTGAGGGTCCTGGGCCCACTCTGTGATTGGTCAATACTCTAAATGTTGTGATTGGGTCCCACCAAAAGTAACAAATACTCTAGGCAATGTGAATGGTTAAGCCTGCTGTCAATACCTATGTCACAATTTCCTGTAACCCCCCCTTCCCAAACTTATAAAAGCCCTACCCCGCCTTTGTTCAGGGCTCACTCCACGTGGATCCAGTGTGTTGTTGAAGTCTGTGAGCCCGAGTTTAGGCTGGCTGGGCCTAAATTCGTAATAAAGCCCTTTGCTTTTGCATGCATGATTCGGCCTCCCTGGTGGTTTCTGGTTTTTTGGGGCGATATTAAAATCTGGGCATAACAGTCTCTCCTGTTAGACCTATGAATGCAAACATATGGTATCTATCCTTCTCTGCCTGAAGTGCTTTTTAAAAACACACTAATTCATTGGTAATATGTGCCATATGGAGAATTAAAACAGCAATGTATGAATTAGAGTGGGTACTCATGGAAGGCCTTTCTGAAGAGGTGGCTTATGTAAACGATGTGGCAGAGCTGGCTGTGTGAAGATCAGGAGGAAGAACACTCTGGAAAGGCAGCAGCTGGTGCCAAGGCCTTGGGCCAGTTGATTTCAGTAGGGTGATCACAGGAAAGCCTGGAAGGAAATGCGAGTAGAGCAGTGGTCACAAATTATGTTGGGATTTGGAACAGGTAGAGTTTGGATTTTATGCTACGTGCAGTGGATCTGTTGCCAAGTTTGATGCGTAGGATGACATGATCCTATTTATAGTTTTAATAGTTCGCTGTGGTTACTTTTCGGAAAATGGATTGGAGAAGGCTAAGACTGCAAGCTGGGAGACCAATCGGAAGGCTTCTGGAGTAATCAAGAGAAGAGATAATTGGGAATAGCGAAGATGAGAAAAATGGAGAGATGCGAGGTATATCTTGGGGTGCATCTGCAGGACTGAGGGTTAGATGTGGCGAGTGAGGGACAGAGACGAATAAAGGATGACATGCTTTTGGCTCAAGCTGCCCAGTAGATGGGGATGCTGTGTACTAACTATGAAAATAGCAGGACTGGTGGTAAAAATCAAGAGTTCCACTTTGGTAAGTTTGGTATTGGTGGACATTTGTATGCAAGTGGCTAGAATTCCAGAGAGAATTCAGGACTAGAGATCCAAATTTGGGTGTTATTGTAAATGATATTTAAAGGCATAGGATGGGAGAGAGTAGATAGGAAGAGGGACCTGGATACTGAGCCTTCAGGAGAGAAGATATTCAGAGGTCAAGAGAAGAAGAGAGGCTAGCAAAGTTCAAAAACAATATGCAGTCTGAGGAGCAGCTGGAGAATGTGTCATCATGGAAAGTAAGGGAAATGTATTTTGAGAAAGATAGAATAACTGTGTCAAATGGTGTCGCAAGGCTAGAAAAATGACCAATTTGGCGACCTTGAGGCCTAGTTATCTTGAGAAGAGTGGTTTCAATGGAGCAGGGAATGAAAGCCCAGATGGAGTGAGGCAAAGAGACAATGGTAGGAAAGAGGTAGAGGCGGTGACTTGAAAAAGATCTTTCAACAACTTTCACTGTTAGCTACTTACCTGGGAGTCTGGCAACCCACATTTTAGCTCAGTGTCTGCTGCATTGTACCCTAATGATAATTCCTTAAGTACGTGTCTTAAGCTCCATTACAGTGTGCAAGAACTTTGACTTCGTTTTTCACTTCTACTTCTTAGCACTTACAAAGTTCCTAGCACACAGTAGGTGTTTAATTATATTAGCTGAATGAATGGTTGGATGAATTAATGAATATCCTACTAGAGGAGAAACACTTTAGCTCAAGACTGTGTCCAATTCATCCTCTTAAGGCCGATGTACACCAGGTGGTATGCAAACATGTTCCTCAATGAATAAATGTATCTGGTAAACTTGGGAGTAAACTAAGGCAGTTTGGGTTAGGAAAAGTCCTAGAGAATGGGACAGGATACAAATTCTGTCTCTGACTGTCCTGTGGCTTTACATAAGTCACATTCCTCATAATGATATAAATATCTCCATAGAGTTAATATGACTAAATAAGATTATATCCAAGAAGAATTCAGCCAAGGTCTTGCCTCTTATGAAGCGCCCACCGATTGAGAACATTGTTATTATTACTATTATTCATGTTGTTAAGCTCTGGGCTGTGGTGGGACTTGAGTTCTGCCAGCCAGTCAGGGCAGCATTCCGGGATTAGACCTGTTTGAACTGGAGGGCTTACTGGTGCCCTTCTTGACTGTCCTTTCTTCTTCCATCCTGAAAGTAATAAGTACATCAAGTCTGCCTGCAGGAAAAGTCTGTGTGGGGTCTTGATGAGCCTGCCCCCAAACCACTCTACCGGTCCATTGATGCCAGAAATAGGGGCCAAAGTCTGTCCCATGATTAAGTTCAGGCACTGCTTGAGGCAAGTCAAGGACTTGAATTTCTTCATTCTGGGGTGTGCTCAGTGGGTCAATCTGGAAGGGTAAACAGCTGGTACCTTGTATAATGTTGCAGGTCATGGGGAGAGGGTGGTTGGTGGTGATCATCCCTCGTCAGATGATATCCTAGCTGTCTCCTGCTTTTGCTCTTTCCCTGTGTACTTCCTGTGTGTCACAGAAGTATAGGGGCTGTTTCCATTTTTCCAGAATATACCACATCCTCCCTTGCCTCTGTATCCTAACAGCTGTTTCCTCTGCCTGGAGTGCCCTCCCCTTGCCTGCCTATTTCCTAAACGTTCTTCAAGATTCAGCGAACATATCATGGTCGCCAGGAAGCTATCCCTGATACCTAGGTCTGGGTTGGACTCTCCGCCCAGACTCTCCCTTAGCACCTAAAATTCCTTCTCTATTATCATCATGCTGAAATGTACCTGTTTATATGTCTGCCCCACCACACAGACCACATGCTGAGGTCCCTGGCCACAGGGGCACCTTATTCGTTTCTGTTTGCTCCCACCTTCTATTGGCATGTGGAAAGTTATCAAAAAATATGTGATGCCTAAGTGAATGAATAAATGAATGAAGCAAGCAAGCAAGCAAGCAAGCAAAAACTGGCTATTTAATTGGATCTTGGGCTTGAAACAAGTGGGCAAGGAAAACGAGAGACATAGAAGCCACACGATTTATGATTCAGTTCTGCTCCGGTAGGCCTTGCTTCCTTTCTCCGTGAGTGGGGACCTCATCGTACCTGCCAGGAGCCTTTTTTCTGACTTTGAAGGCACAGTCCTGCTTCACACAATTTGTAAAGTCACTGTGGATTTTATTTTCAGGATGTTCCGTCATTAAGGTCTCCTTGTAAGGGTAGTCAACATAATGGGGTTTTTAACTGCGTGGTGCATTACATGAACATCCCCAGCAACTTTATGGGGTTAGCATCTGAGTCCCAGAGACAAGACTAGATGCTGGAAATAGTATAATGGGACCCACTACAGTGACAGATAATTCAAATATACTTGCACAAAATGGGAAATCACATGATAATATGTAACCTTGTCTCCAAAACCTCTTACTGCTTTATCTTGGGTGAGTCAGAGGCATTTTAACATTTCCACATTGGTTCCTGTCTTGATCCTTATTCCGGGGAATAGCTCCTATCCTGGTAAATTCCTAAGAGACTATTAAATTTCCCTCAAAATCTTGTGTGTCACTTGTGTGTAGCCCTGTGATAGATGATAAAAATGCCCCCAAATTCTTCCCATTCCTTTATGCACCTGCCTTTCATGTGAGACTTTACAGCCCTTGTCACATTGACTCTAGGCTTGGCCTTATACCTTGCTGTGGCTATTGGAACTTTAGCAAACATGATTGAGGCAGAGACTTGAAAAGACCATGTGTGCTGGGATTTGCCTACCTTTGCTGCTTTGGGGGACCCTGTGACTACTACTGTGTGAAGAAGCCTAGGCTAGGTGATGAGAGACTCGTGGCTTAGTTCTCTTATTTCCCTGGCTGCCAGTCCCCAGTCAGGCAGATGAGGTTTTCCTGAACTACTCTGGCACCCACAGATCTATCACTTGACCACAGACACAAGAAAACCCACTTGGGATGAACTGAACCTGCCTAGACCAGAACAGTGTAGCTGCCCTATGGAAGAGCGAGATGCATATATGGTTGGTGTTTATTTAATTTTTAAATTCTTTTTATTTTTTAGTAATTTTAAAGTTTTAATGTTTATATTTGAGAGAGACAGAGACAGCACCAGTAGGGGAGGGGCAGAGAGTGAGAGAGACACAGAATCAGAAGCAGGGTCCAGGCTCTGAGCTGTCAGCACAGAGCCTGATACAGGGCTCAAACCCATGAAGTGGAGGAGATCATGATCTGAACAGAAGTCGAATGCTCAACCAACGAATGCTCAATCGATGGAGCCACCCGGCCACCTATGGTTGGTGTTTCTACATCAAGGTTTTAGAGCAGTTTGTTACACAGCAGAAGCTAAAGGATAGCAAGCCTTTAGTGATTTGATCCCTTCTCTTCCCATATTGATTTGTTCATGTTATGGCACAATGTTCGTCATGTTCTCTAGATGATTGTTTATGAATCTACCTCCCCCGGTAGACCTTGGGTACTCCAAGGTCAGAATTGATGTAGGAAGGGCTGGTAGGATTTGCCCACCTGACACCTGTCCCAGGGCCAGGGACCAAGAACATACTCTGGAAATGTGGACGGACTGGATGAATTTGTGCACAGTTCAATTGTGATGTCTTATAATCTGCTTCTGTGTCACCAACATCCTCTTTACTAATTTCCTCCCCACTCTCCAGCTAGGTGTCCTAAACGTGATGTTCTTTCTACCAACATGTTGTATTTCCACATTCTCTTTTATAGTCATGGTAGTCTCTTACCCATCCTTATAATTCCTAGTGTGTGTGTGTGTGTGTGTGTGTGTGTGTGTGTGTGTATATGTATATATATATATATATATATATATATATATATATATATATATATATATATATGTAATAGCAAAGTCCCCCAGGTTTTTTAAAAACAGGATTATGTAGTCACAAAAGATACTGGCCAAAATAAAGCTTTTTGAAAAGAATCCAAGTTTCCTTTTTATAATTATATTTTTCAAATGGCATTATGTGATGATTGATTTTTATTTTATTTAGATTTGATTTTCACGGTGAGATTTGTATTTGCAAAATGAACAGTTTTCCGCTGAAAGCTATTAATTTCCTTTTGTCTAAAGTGATGACTCTTCAAACAAATTCATTTCATTGTTGTAGTTTCGGTAAAAATCCCTGCTCGATTGTTGGCATTTTGGGAACCCTAGAAAGTTGTGTGAAAAGAGTCCTTTAGAGTCAAAATGAAGGAAATGAAAGGTAACTCAGGTAAAAGTCATTAACAGCTCCTAAGAAATTTTTGTTAGATAACTGCCCAGTGAAGGATTGGCCATCACCCTGCAGCTGTAGGACTCTGTGCTCCATGCCGACCACTTCACCGACTCTTCCCAACAGCCCTGTGCACTAGGCTCTCTTGTTCCCATTTTACAAATGTGGAAAAGCGTAGATAATTTCATCCGGTTTCCAAGGGGCAGAATCAAACATGGGTGTGTCTGATTCCAGAGCTGATATCTGAACTCTTATGCTTCACAGAGAGGGAAATGGAAAGTATGGTCTATTCCTGGTCGATCATGTGTTTTCTTTTAAAGAAAAAAAAACCAAGGGGCACCTGGGTGGCTCAGTTGGTTAAGCATCCAATTTTGGCTCAGGTCATGAGCTCACGGTTCGTGAGTTTGAGCCCTTCATCAGGTTCTGTGCTGACAGTTTCAAGCCTAGAGCCTGCTTCAGATTCTGTGTCTCCCTCTCTCTCTCCACCCATCCCCTTGCTCACATTCTCTTTCTCTCTCTCTCTCTCTCATAAAAAATAAACACTAAAAAAATAAATAAAGACAAAAATCAAATAACATATCTAGACCTTGGAGGTTCACTTAGAGCCACAATATCAGCATCTTGAAATATTCTGTACAATAATAGGATAGGGGCTGGCTTTGGTGTGTGTGCTGGTCCTTACCTACCCCTGATTGTCCAGAAGTTCCAGGTTTGGCATGCCAGAGGTCAAGTGAGGTCAAGTTGTCCGACACAAATTACCAGATAAACAGAATGAGAGAATGTTGGAACTGGAAGGGACCTATGCTAGTTCAGATCTCTGTGTCTACTCTCTACTTTTCTCTACTCTCTACTTTTCTCCACTCTGTTCTCCTCCATGGGAAACAGACATGCTCACTGGCTTCTGTTTGGGTTTAGCCAGTGGTGAGTTCAGGGAAGATATGATATCAAAAGGAGACCCAACCCTTACTGAGGGTCACCTTGTACTCCCTGTGTTCCTTGACTGGAAGTCGCTGTTCCACTCAAGATGGCTCTTGGTACCTGACTCGTTCCTTCTGGGTCCTGTAGCTTGTCTCTTGCCCTCCTCCCTTTGCACGTGGGTAATGATTGTTCTGTTGCTGCACTGTCCTTTATAGGTCCCTTATCCCTGCTCATACCTCTGTAAATAGTTTCCTTGAATTATTCTAATTTGAGGGTGCAATTTATTTCTTGCTGAGATTTTGATTGATATAAGCTTCCAGAGATCACGTATTTCAACCTTCAGGTTTTAAAAAGAGAAAACCAAAGCACAGAGACAGTAAGTGCCTGCTTGAAGCAACTGACTGCTAAGTGGCAGAACCAGAGCCTGTAAGACACTTTGGACTGATATCTTACCCACTGATTCTTGCATACATCCCAGTGAGGAGAGATCAGTGAATAGCACTATATTAGTTGAGACCACTGTTTATTTTATTTCCTTTTCTTATAGAACAAGACCCTGAGTCACATTTTCCTGTAATTACTCTGGCCCAGGTTATTGCTCAACTGTAATTGGGCAACTTGTTAGCGATGACTTTTGCCTTAATCTTGGGTGCTCCAGAATGAAAAATGCCATGAATGGGCTTCTGAATTTATCTGGTTGTATATTTAAAAGCAGTGTAGGCAGATGGTTTGTATGCGAGCATAATTAACATCTTGAGGACACATGGTTTTTGTTCTTTAGGAAACACTGGGTTTTCATCAGCTCAATAATGCCCACAAACCACAATGGCTGTGAACCAGGTTCTTACCGTCAAGGGAGGAATACTATCACACTGTTTATCAGTAGCATCTCTGATATTCAAGCTGGAATTACCGAAACTTGGCTTTTTACTAATGCGCTGGCTCCAGATAAACAGTCAGTCAACATTTGTTGAATGATTTAATGAATGAATATTCATATTGTCAATGGGTGGGAAATATTAAAGTTAGCAGTAGCCCCTAGTCTATCAAGAGTATTGCTTATCAAATCTTTGACTTCAGTTCTCTGTTGGTGTTGAAACCTAATGAAATTAATTAGAATTCTGATGGCCTGACTTTTTATTTTATTTTTTTTCTGTCATTTTGCATACCGATGATAATGTAGGAAATGCATTGCATTTGGAATCCAACAGCCCTGCTTTTAGGTCTCATTTAGTGACTTCCTTACTAGCTATAAGGTATCACTTCATTTTCTTTGAGCCTCAATTTCCACATTATAAACTTGGGTTGATAATACCTTTCTCATAGGATGTTTTGGTGGCAAAAATCAAAATGTATGTGCAAGAGTACTTTTTTGTAAGTGGAGAATAATGCTTTAGCTGTAGTATTATGGTGTTATAACTGCCTTTGAAACAACAGACTTAGTGGGACTATAGGTCCTATTTGACATTCTGATCTGTGTGTGCTTTACCAGTTCAGATGCTCGAGATCTTCTCCCAGTATCTGTGAAGCTCCCTTGTAATTCTTATGATTCTAAAGAGACAACTCAAGAAATGATCAGAAAGCACATTTCCTAGAGTGGATTTCCCATGCTGTGGGCTGCGCCTGTCTGATAGCGTCTGGGTTCTTGCTCCAAGCAGTAATGCAGTAATGGTCTGAATTCATGCTCAACTCTTCTTCCCATTGAAACTTTCCCCCTCTACACCTCTTTTAGTGTGTTGAGGTTCTTCCTCTCTTTTCCCTCCCCCCCCAAAATAACAAAACAATACCTAAAAGCTACCACTCCCTTAAGCCTCCTGAGAATTACTGGAAAGATCTTTATTATTTTATTATATAAGACAAATCATTTCCCGTCAGTCTCTGTCTCTCTCATCAGATTAATCTTGAGCCTTCCCTTTCACAACTCAAGTCTGAATCATCTTGAGGAAAAAATGACCTTTCCCCCACTGACATGAATTCTACACTTACTCAAAATGCAGAAGCAGTTGGAGTAAGTAGTTCTTCCTTTTAAAAAATAGCAGATTTTCATTCCTGGTAAATGTAGATGTGAGTATGATTAATAAAATGCAAATTTACGTAAGAGCATTTAAGCTAGTGTAACGTTTTGTCATTCTGTACTTTTTTAGTCAGCTCAAACTAAAAGTGCAATTACTATAAGTGTGGGTTTGAAAAATGTTTTGACATTTAAAAGGGGTCCTCATTTTTGAAGAAGGGTGGGAATTCCTGGGGTATACCCTTTAGCTTATGAGATATTGCCTGAACTCTATTCCCTCCTGAAACTATGGAGAAGCTAGCTAATTCCAGTCTAAATAGGGCTCTTGGCCTGGGGTCTGGAATGGTATGTAGGTTTTTTGTTTTAGGTTTCTGCATTGAGGAATAAGGCTGAACTAGTACCAGTGTCCATGATAAAAGTGAGTTTGGGAACCAAGAGATGCAGTTAAGAGTGGGTAGACCCCAAAAGTAGAAACCAGATACCGGGTTCAGCCTTCATGGTGAAATTTAGGATTGTAACTCTAAGTTATCTGCAAATAATGGATATGTAGGAGAAGTGAGGGGGGAATAGGGTATGCTGTTCCAAAATAAGGTCCCAAACCTGGCAGATTCCTGTTGACCCTCTGTCCTCAGCCTGAGGCATCTCTGCTTGTCACAGTGGATAAAGAGACAATATTTTAGTGAAAATGGTATAGGAGAGATTTTCTGGGAAGGGATGCAAATGAACATTTGATTTCCACAGTGGTTTTTAGTTCTCTTTTTTTCTTTTCTTTTTGGTGTAAACAGCTTTAGTGACGTATAATTTACATACCATAAAATTTGCTCATTGTAAGTACACAAATCAGTGATTTTGAGTGACTATATAGAGTTGTGTATTTTTTTTTAAGTAGTCTTTGCACCAAGTGCAGAGCCCAACATGAACTCATGACCCTGAGGTCAAGACCTGAGTGCTGAGATCAAGAGTCAGACACTCAACTGACTGAGCCACCCAGGTGCTCCTAGAGATGTGTATTTATCACCACAATACAGTTCTGGAATATTTCCAATACCCTTCCCAAATATATATACATATATATAGTAAAATCTTGGTTTGTGAGCATAATTCTTTCCGCAAACATGTCTTTAATCCAAAGCACTTGTATATCAAAGCAAATTTTCCCATAAGAAATAATGGAAACTCAGATGATTCATTCCACAACGCAAAAATATTCATATAGACATGATTACAATACTGTAATATACAAAATAATACAGAAAATCTAAACTATAAAGAAAAATAAGTTAACCTGCACTTAACCTTTGAAAATCTTCTTGGCTGGTGTGAGGGAGATAAGAGAGGACAGTTATTGTGTAGCACGACTTTCACTATCACTAACAGAATCACTGCTCATTGGCTCAATAGAATCATTTTCTGCATGGGGGTCATTGTATATGTTCGCACAGATATTGTCTACAGTACAGTATTAATAAAGTCTTGTCATATACTGTATTTGATGTAACTGGCAATAAGGCCACAGAGGAAAGAGTTTATATCTGCAGGCAGCCTGACCTAGAATGAAGCAAAGCATTTCTCAGCTAACTCTTGTATGGAAAAGCAAAGGACTGTCTGTAGGTGCTTTGAAGTGACAAAAAATACACTAGTCCCAATTGTGGGCACCTTCCAACGTTCTGAAAAATCACTGATTTCCGCCACACACCACGGCCTGAGTCTAAGCATCCAAGCATGGGAGAGGACCACCCACAATCATCCAGCGAGAGAGAGTGAGAGAGAAGACTGTTGGCTCAGTTGTGATCATATGACATTCAATGTCACCTATCACTAGTATTGCAAGACATCACTTGTTTATCAAATTACAATTTATTAGAAATGTTTGCTTGTCTGGTGGAATACTCACAGAGTCAGTTACTCACAATCCAAGGTTTTACTGTATGTATGTATATGTATGTGTGGGTATCTCCATCTGTATATCTATCTTGCAGTACAGCATGCTATTGTATGGATGTGCCACACGTCCAACTACTCACCAGTTGAAGGACGTCTAGGATATTCCACTTTTTGGATATTACAAATAGTTCTGTTATGAACATTTATAAACAAGTCTTTGTGTGGACATTATTTTTATTTCTTTTGGGTAGATAACTGTGAATGGAACTGCTAGTAAGAATATGTTTAATTTTCTAAGAAACTATCGAACTACTTTCCAAAGTGGTCAGACATTCCCAAAAGCAGTGTATGGGAGGCCAGTGTCTTCACATTCATTCTGGTCTTTTTCATTATAGCTGCTCTAGTGGGTGTGTAGGCAGATTTTGTTGTCCTTAAATGTGTGTTTTCCTGCTGACTAAAGATGTTGAGTACCTTATTCGCCAATTGGATGTTTTATTTGGTGAGACATCTATTCAAAACTTCCCTCTACTTTTTAATTGGATCGTTTATGGTTTTATTATTAATTGTAGGAGTTCCTTGTGTATTCTGGTTATATGTCCTTTATCAGATTTAAGATTTGCAGATTTTTTCTCCTATTCATAGGCTTTGTAGTAGTATGTAAATTATGTTAATCACTTATTTTTAATGAATATTTATTAGCATTTACTGTGGAATGGATACTGTTCAACACACTAGGAATTAGAGAGCAAACAAACCAGCCCAGCTTCGTTCTCACAGAACCTTGGATATAGTGGAGGGAGTCAATACATCAATTAAGCCAGGAAAAAAAAACCACAATAGAAAGTAATTTGTACTGTGTAACAAATTAAAACATGGTAACCTCAGGCAGAGAAGTGCTGTTTTAGATGGAGTGATGTGGGGCATTCTCTCTGATATGAGGACATTTGAACAAAAAAATGTGATATAGTTAGGAGGCCAGTTGTGTGACTGTGTATGCAAATGGGCTCACTCATAAACTTTATTTATTTACTTATTTATGTATTTATTTTGTAGTTTCAAGTGTTTGTTAGTTACTGTATAGTGTAATCATTAGTTTCGAGGTAGAATTTAGTGATTGATCGTTTACATACAGCACGCACTGCTCACTGTGGCATCACAATTGTCCTCCTTAATCCTCACCACGCATTTAAACCATCGCTTTGCCTACCTCCTCTCCAGCAACTGTTTGTTCTCTGTAGTTAACAGTCAATTTTATGGTTTGCCTGTCTCTCTTTTTCTCCCTCTGTACATGTTTCATTTCTTAAATTCCACATATGAGTGAAATCATATGGTATTTGTCTTTCTCTGACTTATTTCGCTTAGACTAATACACTCTAGCTTCATTCATGTCATTGCAAATGGTAACATTTCATTCTCTTTTATAGCTAAGTAATATTCCATTGTATATATATATATATATATATATATATATATACCACAACTTCTTTATCCATTCATTAGTCGATGGACATTTGGGCTCTTCCATAATTTGACTATTGATGATAATGTTGCTGTAAACATTGGGGTGCATGTATCCCTTCAAATCAATATTTTTGTATCCTTTGAGTAAATACCTAGTAGTGCAATTGCTGGATCAAAGGGTAGTTCTATTTTTAGCTTTTTAAGGAAACTTCACACTGTTTTCCAGAGTGGCTGCATCAGTTTGCATTCCCACCAACAGTGTAAGAGGTTTACCCTTTCTCCACATCCTTGCCAACATCTGTTGTTTCCTGAGTTGTTAATTTTAGCTATTCTGATAGATGTGAGATATCTGATTGTAGTTTTGATTCGCAGTTCCCTGATGATGAGTGATGTTGAGCATCTTTTCATGGGTCTATTGGCCATCTGGATGTCTTCTTTGGAAAAGTGTCTGTTCATGTCTTCTGCCCATTTTTTAACTGGATTATTTGTTTTTTGGGTGTTGAGTTTGATAAGGTCTTTATAGATTTTGCATACTAACCCTTTATCAGATATGTTATTTGCAAATATCTTCTATTCCAAAGGCTGCCTGTTAATATTGCTGACTGTTTCCTTTACTGTGCAGAAGGTTTTTATCTTGATGAGGTCCCAATAGTTTATTTTTGCTTTTGTTTCCCTTGCCTCTGAAGATGTATCAATAAGTTGTTATGGCTGATGTCAAAGAAGTCGCTGCCTGTGATCTCCTTTAGGATTTTGATGGTTTCCTGTCTCACATTTAGATCTTTCATTCATTTTGAATTTATTTTTGTGTATGGTGTAAGAAAGTGGGCCAATTTCATTCTTTTGCATGTTGCTGTCCAGTTTTCCCAGAACTCTTTGTTGAAGAGACTGTGTTTTTTCCCCCCACTGGATATTTTTTCCTGCTTTGTCAAAGATTAGTTGACCATATAGTTGTGGGTCCATTTCTGGATTTTCTGTTCTGTTCCATTGATCTATGTATCTGTTTTTGTGGCAGTAGCATAGTATCTTGATCATGACAGCTTTGTAACACAACTTGAAGTTCAGAATTGTTATGCCTCCAGCTTTACTTTTCTTTTTCAAGATTGCTTTGCTTATTTGGGATCTTTTGTGGTTGCACACAAATTTTATGATATTCTAGCTCTGTGAAAAATGATGTTGGTATTTTTGATAGGGATTGAATTAAATTTGTAGATTGCTTTGTGTAGTATAGACATTTTAACAATATTTGTTCTTCCATTCCACAAGCATAGAATGTGTTTGCATTTCTTCATGTTTTCTTCACTTTCTTTCACCAGTGCTTTATAGTTTTCTGAGTGCCAATCTTTTACCTGATTGATTAGGTTTATTCCTAGGTATTTTATGGTTTTTGGCACAATTGTAAATGGGATCAATTCTTAATTTCGCTTTCAGCTACTTCATTATTTCGTCCATAAACTTTTAAAATCATCATTTACAGTATTTTCACCCTCTAAATTTTAGTGCACTGGCACAAAGCCCAAGGTCATGAAAATCAGGAATGATATTAAAAATATTTAATTACTGCTCCTGAACAGTCTCAGTAGAGGGTGCGTCATAGGGCTGGATGATGGAGAAGTGGGGGCCCCCCAGGGAGCTTGGGGCAGCAGCTGTATCCCAGCTAGAACAGAAATATTATGATATTTTAACAACTATTACAGTCATAGCACAATGTAGATACCCGATATGAGACGAGACTTACACCAGATATTGTCCAACAGTTTGGGGGCAATAGGACTTGAGTTAGGGCAGGGTGTGTGGGGGTATCAGGGTGGAAGTACCAAGAACAAGCCAACCTAGAGTGTCACCAGTGGAAAGTAGGGCTTTGAGGAGTCCTGATCTGATTCGGGCAGGCACAGAGGCTCAGCAAGGCACAAGGTATTTCTTTGAAGCATTGGTTTGCAACCTGGACTCCTGTGGAATCATCTGAAGACCTCTGTGCCTAGGGCCCAGCTCAGGCCAGTTGGATCAGAATATCTGCAAGTGTATGGCACTCTTGTTCTGAGTGAGATTGTATCTAGTTCTGAAGGAGCCAAATAAATGAAGATACAGTGTTAACTTTTGCAAACGCGCCTTCTTAGGGTGCTTAACAGAATGTGGAGAGAAACAGCAATATCAACTCCCATTTTTGACTCTTTTAAGCACATGAGCTCATTTAATCCACTAATTATTGTCCCAGATAGACTTGATTCCCATTGTACCTGTGAGCACACTGAGGCTCAGAATGATTATGGTTGACTCAAGATCACAAGTCCATGAGGAGAAGGATTCCTGCTTCTCAGAGGATTAGCGTTCTCTGTATGAGAGTCCTAGCAGTCTTTAGTATTGTGTTGTAAACACATCCCCCAAACCTGAGGGATGGGAAAGAGGCCTCCACATTCCTACAATGTATGACCCAAGAGAACAACATTAAAACTCCTACTTGTGTTCTAAGAATAGTTTTTTATTTAGATTATGGTTATTTTTGGTATAATTTTAATAAGGTTGCTTATCTGGTTTCCCAGTTGTCAGATTAGAAGTGGAACATTAGAAACTGGAGAGGCGTTGCTCACAGTAGGCACTGAAACAGCAAAATGTTGAAGATGGAGCCTCAGAGTGGAGGAGGAAAATAGTTTGCTCCTCTGTGAGATGAGTAGGTTGTATTAGTTAATCTCCGAGGTCGCTTCCAGGTTTCAAACTCCATGTGTTTAAGATAAAAGCTATAAAAAGATATAGAAAACCACACAAGAATGAAAAAAAAACCCTAGAAATCTGGACCAGTGTGGAGGAAATAGTCTCCCAGAGAACTTGGGAGCTCCTGAGGGCATAACTGTGACACAGACAGCACAGTGCTTGATGCTTTTGATGATGACACTGAGTCATCAGGAAGACATTAGATTCTGTTCTGTAGATGCTGTTTCAGAATGCAAGAAAGCACGTAATTGTTTTTGGAAGATTTCATTCAGTAATGCCTATCAGAATGCTACTTAAAGATGCACCGTTTGGGGATTTTACTTCGCGGGACGCCTTCCATGATACAGCCTTTGTTGTTTTACAGATTTTGTTCCTTGATAGAAAAACACAGATAGCTGTGGCAGTACCTTGCATCCACCTGTTGTTTTACACTAATTCAAAGCATTTCTCCATGCTAGATTCCAGTTAACACTTCACACTAGATGTGTACTTCTTCTTACAGTGTATCCTTAGTACGAAGCCTCCTGCACGTGGTTCTGTGGCTGGCTGGTAATGAGTCTGTAGACCGAAGTCTCCTTGAGGGCAGGAACAAGGCCGTCTTCATCTGGTAGCCTTTGTGTCTTGATAAATGTGAAGTGGTGAGTGAATGAACCGCAGAAGAATAAAGTCCCTCGGTGGTCCTCTTGCTATATAATGTAGATTCGTCTTCCACAAGGCAATGCCTGGTGCCCACCTTTCTCTCATCCCCAATCACCACTACCCAAGACAACTACTAAAAAATAAATGGCTACATGCTCGTTGTGGAAAATGTAGAAAACACATAAAGGAAAACACACGAAAAGGAGAAAAAAGACCACCAGGAATCCTACTGTCTAGAATATAACCCTCTTTTCAGTCTTCTTACTTAGATATTTCATATAAAACCCAGTTGTCAACTGCCACCAACCTCCTCTTTGAGTTTCCCTGGAAGAATCCATTTGCATAAAAGTATTCACAAGCAATTGATAGTATATTATAAATTTTCTTTGGTGACGGAGTTTTGGATTTCTCTTTTACCTTCCTTCTCCCTTCCTTCTCCTTCCTTCTGCCATTTTGCCAGCTCCTGCTTTTTTTCTCTTTACTTATTTCCTAGGGACTTCTAATATCTTCTGGCTGTATTGTTTATTATTCAGAAAGCCTTTAAACCTTTGTGCTCATGGGACACCTGGGTGGCTTAGTCAATTGAGCATTTGGCTCAAGTCATGATCTCAAAGTTCATGAGATAGAGCCCCACATGGGCTCATTCCTACTTTGGATCCTTTATTGTTCCCTCTCTCTCTCTCTCTCTAAGTCCCTCCCCCATTTGCACTTTCTCTCTCAAATAAAAACATTAAAAAATTAAGAAACCATGGGGTGCCTGGGTGGCTCAGTCGGTTAAGCCTCTGACTTCAGCTCAGGTCATGATCTCACATTTGTGGGTTAGAGCCCCACATCGGGCTCTGTGCTGACAGCTCAGAGCTGGGAGCCTGCTTCAGATTCTGTGTCTCCCCCTCTCTCTACCCCTCCCCACTCATGCTCTGTCTCTTTCTGTCTCAAAAAGAAATAAAAAACATTAAAAAAGAAGAAAAAAATTAAGACACCTTTGTGGTCATATCTAGGGTCTCCTTAAAAGATACTGGTGGTGCAGGTGGTAGGAGGACATGATCATTTTTTATAAATACCTTTCAAAAATGGGTTCATACCTAGTTTTTCCCTCCATTTAAAAAATTGTAAAATACACATAACATTTACAGACCTTAACCATTTTTAAGTATGATCCAGTGCTGTTAAGGACATTCACATGTTGGTGCAACCAATCTTCAGAACTCTTTTCGTCCTGAAAAAATTAATTTAGCGACATTAACGAACTCCCCATCTCTCCTCCTTTCAGCTCCCAGTAACCACCATAATACTTTCTGTCTCTGTGAATTTGACTGTTCTAGGTACCTCACAGAAGTGGAAATGATACCACACTTCCGTCTGTTTTCACTTGGCATGCTGCACTCAAGGTTCATCCGTTTGTAGCATATATCAAAATTCCCTACCTTTTAAAGGTGGAATAATATATTATTGTAATGTAATAATATTACATTAATGTGGAATAATATCCACATTAAAGGTGGATAGGTCACATCTTGCGTATCCACTCATGTGTCCATGGACACTTGGGTTCCTTCCATGTTTGGCTGTCTGGAATACCGCTGCATGAGCCTGGGTGTAGGAACGTGGATATATGAACAAATATGTCTTTAAGACCCTGCTTTCTAACTCTTCGGGGCACATACTCAGAAGTGGAAGTGTCGGGTCAAATGCTAATTCTATTTTTAATTATTTTGAGGAACCACCCTGTACTGTTTTCTATAACAGCTGCACCATTTTACATTCCCACTGTAGATGGAATTTTATATCTTGCTGCTTTTCACTTAAAATTATGTTGGGAACAGTTGTCATAACCTCAAGTCATTTTTCAAACTTACAACTTCTGGTGTCTGCATAATTATCTACCAGAATTTATATGGTCATTTCCCTACCTTTTGATACTCAGGTTGTTTCTACTTTTTGGCTGTTATTAAGAATATAATGAAAATACTTCTTTGCTGCTCTGATTACTTTCTCAGGATAATTTCTTATAAGTGGAAATCATAAGAGTTTGTGTATTTTTAATATTTATGGCATATATTGTTACATTCTTTAGAAAAATTGTGCCAATTCAGGTTCCATCACCAAGAAGATTATGTAAAAGTGTCTATTTTTCTACATTCTTGCTAACACTAGGTAGTATCATCAAAGAAACTTTTTTTTTTTAACTTTGGTGATTGAGGAAACAAACATGGCATCTCATTTTGGTTTGTATTTTGATTAGAGGTGTCCAACTTTTATCATATATTGCCTGGCCTTCTATTTCTTCTTCTGTGAATTGTCTTTGCCTGTGTGTTCATCTTCATTTTACTGATAGAGAAATAACTTTTATTTCTGATTGTAAAAATACTAGGTTCATTGTAGAAAATTTGAGGTGTACAAAAAATATGAAAGAAATAAAATTCTTATATTAACCACTTAATGATAAATATGATTAAAATGGTGAATATTCAAATAATGTTTTGTTCATATCTCAGTGTCTGTATTAATTAAAAATTAACTGGAGCTTTTCATATTTAAAGATATTCCTCTTTTGTCATACATGTTATAGATATACTTTTATGGATTATCATTTGCTTTTTAATATAGTCAAAGATATATTTTATTTTTTTAGATTGCTTTTTTTGTTTAAGATAGTTTTGTTTATCATTTGAAAATTGAATATTTGTGATTTATTTTAGATAATTTATGGATTTTTAAAATATTTATTTCGTTAGTGATTTTCACCATTGTAATAAAGTTTGTTGTACTTTTCTCTTAGTACATTGTTGTACTAAGGTCTCTTTCTGGGCTACAGTTATATCTGGTTAATTATCAATTTTTTTTAATATTAAAATTTTTTTTAATGTTTACTTATTTTTGAGAGACAGAGATACAGAACATGAAGAGGGGTGGGGGGATGGGCAGAAAGAGAGGGAGACACAGAATCCCAAACAGTTTCCAGGCTCTGAGCTGTCAGCACAGAGCCTGATGTGGGGCTCGAACTCAACCATGAGATCCTGACCTGACTGAAGTTGGACCCTCAACCAACTTAACCACCCAGGTGCCCCTAAAAATATTTGTTAATGTTTATTTTATTTTTGAGAGAGAGCACAAGTGGGAGAGGTGCAGAGAGAGAGAGAAAGAGACACAAAATCTGAAGCAGGCTTCAGGCTCCACACCATTAGTGCAGAGCCTGATGCGGGACTCGAGCCCTTGAACTGTGAGATCATGACCCAAGCTGAAGTCAGACACTTAACCAGCTGAGCCACCCGGGTGCCCCAATTATCAATTTTTATACCAGTATTTTGTTTTTTAATTTTTTTTTTTACCTAATAGGACTATTTCCTTTTCAAAATTTCTTGGCTAATATCATCTAAAGATTCTTCTAGATGAGCTTTAGAATCACTTGACTCATTCTAAGAAAACAAATATCCTACTATATTTCTTTTTTTTTTTAATGTTTGTTTGTGTTTTTGAGAATGGGAGGAGAGGCTGAGAGAGGGAGGCAGACGATCTGAAGCAGACTCTGCACTGACAGCAGACAGTCTGATGACAGTACTCAAACTCACAAACCATGAGGTCAAGGATGATCTGAGCTGAAGTCGGATGCTTAACTGACTGAGACACCCAGGTGTCCCATCCTACTATATTTCTGAGATGCAATTTTCTCTATCAACTTTTGCTTTTTAGTGGATTCAATTATGTATAGTCTGATCCTTCTGGGGATATTAATTATACTTTCACAAATTTTATGTATTTATTTGTTTGTTTGTTTGTTTATTATCTCTACACTCAGTGTGGGGCTGAACTCATAACCCCAAGATCAAGAGTCACATGTTCTTCTAACTGAGCCAGCCAGGTACCCTCAAAAATTATGCTATTTTAAAATCTCTGCCTGATTGCTCTAACAGTTTTTCTTCCTCTGGTGTCAGGTAGTTTGGTTGAGTTTAGGGCTTCATTTTAGTGATTTTGGTTGTCCCCAGATGGTTTGTGGCTTTTGGTTATGGGCTCATCCTGCCTTTCCTGGTAATGTGTTCTACTGGGTAGTGTTGTGAGCATGGGGGTGAGTGGAGAGTGACAGGCTTGTCTGTCTGTTCCTCCTGGGATCGCCATCCCCGCTCAGATCACACTGTTGGTTGCCCCAGAACTTCCTCTCATATCCACCCGACTTCCCAGCACCTTCAGAGGTGCATCCACATTTGTCAGCAGTCATTTTCTTTGAGCATTTTGGACTGCAGTTCCTCTTTTCATCTAATCCAATCTGTCTTCTGTCTTTAAGGGATTCCGTACGAGTTTTGGCTCATCAAAGGCAACTTTTCTTGCTTTCCAATACTATTATGGATTTTTAAAAAACTCTCTTGGACATCAAGGAATTGGAGGATAAGTGTTGAGGCTGCAGTGTACACTGCTGTGTAATTCTGAGCTCATCTTACCTTTTTTGAGTTTATTAAAAAGTCACTTTAAATATAATTTTTTCATTACCTATATATTAGTGGATACATATATTCAGAATGGTCAGCAGGGCACATGGGTGGCTCAGTCAGTTAAGCATCTGACTCTTGATGTTAGCTCAGGTCATGATCTCACAGTTAGTGAGATCGAACCCCGTGTTGGGCTCTGGCTGACGGTGCAAAGCCTGCCTGGGATTCTCTCTCCCTTTTTTCTGCCCCTCTTCTGCTTGTATGGCACTCTGTCTCTCTCTCTTTCTCTGTCTCTCTCTCTATGTCTCTCTCTCTCTCAAAATAAGTAAACTTAAAAAAAAGGTCGGCATATATATATGTTGATATATGACTGTATTATATAAATAAATTTCCTAACATTAACCTACGCTTGCATTCCTGAGATTACTTCCTTCATGTTTATTATGAGCGATTATTTTAGTTTATTTAAAAATGGTGTTGTCCGTACTTTGTTGCGATTTTGACATACTGCATATCTACCCCTATCACACTTATAATTACTTGTTTAATGGCTAAACTGCAAGTACCAGGATGATAGAGACCATACTTTTTTCTTGTGTTTTAGCAAGTGCAGGGTGGATAACAGGCTGTGTTAATCCCTACTAAAATTAAAGACGTGGGACTGGTCTAGTTAATTTCAGTTATTTGTTCTTATTTGGTTCTAATTTTTTCAGGTATTAGAATTATATTAGATTCATAAAATGAGTGGTTTTGCATCTTTCTGTCTGTAGTAGAACATCTGGTTCTGGAGTCTTTTTTTTCTTAATCTTTCAGTTTCCTTCATTATTATTGGTCTATTTACACTATCTATTTCTTTTGGGCTCAACTTTGGAAATTTATATTTTCCCATACATGTTTCAAGTCAGCTGAAATATATACCCTACTTTACCTGAAATTATTATGACCATCTATGCTTTTTAAAAATTGTTTGCCTGATGAATCTGTTTCAACTCTGTGTTTTTATAGTGTGGATATTTAAAGTTTTATCTTGTTGATGTTTTTAAAGATCATTTGAGGGTACTCATTAATATGCTATTCACTAAAGTGATTTTTGTGAGTTTTATGTCTTTGTTTCTCATGAGGGGTATATATTTTACTGGAAAACAGGGAGTGGCTACCACTAGAATGCTGATCAGAAGTCGTTTTTAGTGATATTTTCTTGTACAATGCAGAACTGAACTTGCTGATTTTGGCTTCCCTCCCTTCAACCTATTTTGTTAATAGACAAAATCAGTCATAGGACTTTCCAAAACACTCCTTTGATCATTTCCTCTTTGAAATTCTCCCCATTGTCTTCAGAATATGCTTAAGATAATTTAGGTGGCACTTCCCTGTTCCCTTCTCAAACCTGCCTTGGATTTTTTTATGTTTGAACTTTGTTCAAGCTTTTGTGTTTGGCTATTCTTTTCCATCTACCCAAGTGATACTGATCATCCTTGACTGAAATCTGACCAGCTCTACTGGCTCTTCCCACCTCACAGCATGGGGGGAGTTGACTTCTGTCAGAGAAGGGACAGAGAAAGGGACAAGGGAGGTGCCACGGGTAGGTAAGGTTGTGTGCACTCTGGTTCTTGAGATTGACAGCACATTTGTTGTGCTCACTGTATTATTTTTAAGGATAAACAGAGGGTCATGCCTGGAGCAATGTTGACAATATGTTATAAACCAAGAATTATGAGTAATTTCCATCTGGTATGGCTATAGTAAAAAAAAAAACCCACAACCAAAATAACTCCTATTATTTATAGACTTTATCCTTTATCTCCCCAATTAGACACTGAAGGCTTAGAACCAGGGACTTTGTGTCTTATTTTTGATCCCCTGCTGTATCCTCCATGAAGATAAGCTCGGGTTGGAAGTCAAGAAACTTGACACTTCGGATCATGGTATCATAATGATGTTCCTAGCGCTGAGAACTTGTGGGATGAACTTGTGTGACACTTAAAGAATTTTTAAGTGTGTTTGAGTTAAAAATGGTTTTGTGCTCTGTTTTTTTTCATCCTTTTCATCCAAGAATCATCCAAGCTGTATGGGTCACAGATGCCAGGGAAACCAGGAGTTTTAGTCACATGATTGAATGGTTCTTTTCCTCTTCGAAGTTCTTTAATTTCATTGTCCTTTTTTCTTAAAGGATTTATTATTTTCTTCTTTTTTCCCCTTCTTTTTGAGAGAGAGAGGGAAAGAGCACACACACAAGTTGGGGAGGGGCAGAGAGAGAGGGGAAAGAGAATCTCAAGCAGAGCCCAACGTGGGACTCCGTCTCACGACTGTGAGATCATGACTTGAGCCAAAATCAAGAGTTGGGAGCTCAGCTGACCGAGCAACCCTGGCTCCCCCAAAGATTTTATTTTATTAAAAAAATTTTTTTAACGTTTATTTTTTGAGAGATAGAGTGAGAGAGTCAGTCCCTCACGAGTGAGGGAGGGTCAGAGAGAGAAGGAGACACAGAATCTGAAATAGGCTCCAGGCTCTGAGCAAGCATTCAGCACAGAGCCCAATGTGGGGCTTGACCTCACCAACCATGAGATCATGACCTGAGATGAAGCTGAACACTTAGCTGACTGAGCCACTCAGGTGCCCCAAGATTTTATTTTTAAGCATTTTCTACATGGGGCTCAAACTCACAACCCTGAAATCAAAAGTTGCATGCTTTACCAGTTGAGCCAGCCAGGTGCCCCTTTAATTTCGTTCTGTCTTTTTATAAAATCTACTGGAAACAGATTTGGAGATTTCCTGGGGAAATAACAAAGAACTATAGGGAGCAGCCGTGACCAGGTAGTTCACATTTTGAAAACCCAAACTCCTGTCACATATTGTAATATTTTCATGTTTGTGAGACATTCTTGGGAAAGATCAAGAAACAGGAGGATTATCAAACTTCAGTTTACTGGAAATTATAATGGTATCTCGAATGAAAGAAAAAACTGGAAGGGAATATCAGCAGGGTTCACTTTAAACATTTTTCCCTTGGGGCTCATTAGACCTAGGATAATCTTTATTCTAGCTACAATTTTAGGAGTACATCATATTTCATTTTAAGCTAGCCTTTATTATCTCATGCTGCACTCTCTCTAATGCCTCCCCCTTCAGTGAACACGTGAACATGAACACATATGTACACATATGCACTTGGACCACTTCTCTTTCTTAAGCATTTCATGAATCTTCCACCTCTTAATCTTTCCTTGGTATTTTCCACTTAATTCTCCTATTAAATTCTATTTAGTATTCAATGTGCTACATGAATACTGATTATTAATGAACTTTCCTCTAGCTTCCTCATTGAAATTCATCATCCCCTAATCTTACCTCCTGGATCCTTTGGGTGTTATATATACGATCCACGTACACACTTTGATTGCCCTTAGCACATATTGCCATAGTCTAAATATGTGTGTGTCTGTCTTCTCAAAAGTTAAACCTTTTTCATGGACAGGTACTCGGTGTCCCATCTAGGAACGATTACAGTAACTGGCCTGTGGTAATTGCTCACTAAAGAGAATGGCTTGGAACAAAGTTTTCTGAACCTCCCTTCTAAATATCATGTATAATTCAAATATGTAGACGGGATTAAAGGGACATTTTATTAGTATAAATTTGTGACTTCAAATTCGTGACAATTGGCTATAAGAAGTCATCCAAAAGAGCGAGGGTGCTGACTTAAACTTTCGATGAAATTTGTGTTTATGGAAGACAGTTCCAGTCGCATCAATTCTAAACATCCCATTTAATTTTCTCTCTCTCTCTCTCTCTCTCTCTTATACATACACATACTGTCTTTGTATGGTATCAAGAAAATGTGAATGAGTAGTTGTGAATAACAGTATTTTAAAAAATAGCTTTCTTTTCAATTTAGTGGATACAGTAACTCAAAAGAGTAGGAAATACTCCTCTCAAATTAAAATCACAGCAAGTAACAAGTGCATGCAGTTATTAATTAAATATTCAGCTTAAAGAATCAATTAATGAGTTCCTTGGCCATTTAAATTTGTCAGCATCTGTCAGAAAATGCTATGTGAATATATCTTGTCATTTACCTGAGTGGAACACACATATGTTTCAGGGTTGTATTCGTTGTATGATTTTATGTGAGTAAGCACGTGCAGGTGAATTTAACCAAACAAAAGAGAGTAAAACAAAAAGACCTGCAGTCTTCTTAACCAGCGTCATATTCCCAGGAAGTTCAAATACATCCACAGAAAAGCTTTATCATGAGGCCTCTGGAATAAAGCAGAGGCGGCACATATTAACTTCTTTGGGGTTTCCTTTGCATGAAAGTTTGATAGAGAGGGTAAATGAGTGTGGCTGATGTTTCACATTACAGTTTTAAAAACGATGAATGTATTTAACTGTGAAATTTGAATCAAACGTTTGCAGAACACCAGGAGCATCACTAGACTATTCACGTGACTAGGATAAGAGATGTTGGCATGGGAAAATTTCATTGTGTCTGATCCTTTCGATTTTCCCACATAGGAGCTGCAGTGGTATGTGGGAAAATCTCCAGCATAATATCCAGGTATATACGCAATACTTATTTTCTTGAAATACTGGATAAATAAGTGAGAAAGGACAAAGAATAATAGTAAATATTTATTGAGTGTTTATGCCAAATCCTCTTTAAGTGTTCACAACAAACCAGGATTGTGCTATTATTACTCCCATTTTATAGGTAAGAAAATTGAGGCATAAAAAGATGAAGTAACATATTTTAGGTTGCCCCATTTATGCATGGCCAAACGCGGATTTGAATTCTGGCTCTGTGATGTGCCCCAATCCAAATATTTTTAACCATTACACTATACCAGCAAGATTCATTTAGCCCAACACAGTGCTTTTCCTGGTGATTTATTTTTGTTTAATTGTAGCTGATTTTATATAACTATGAAATTCGCTCCCTGTGTTTTATTTATCATTTTCATGGAACTACAGTGATTCTTAATTGTCTGTTAACCTTCAGAGTACATTTGCCAACAGCATTTAAATAAACAGATCATGTCCAGGCACTTGGATTTATAAAGTGGATTTGATGTTCCCAGTGAGCCTTTCCACATTCTTTTCAGTTCAGGCAGATGCACTGATGTGTGTGGGGTGTCCCTCCTGACACAGTTTTATTGTAGGCAGAACAGACAAAAATAGCATTGGAAACCAAAGCTTTTGGTTATTTTTCTACTTTACATATCAATGATTGTCGATTTTGTAACTTGGGAGGACTAGTTTTGAAGACCATAAACACACACACACAAAATGACAAAAGGAAGAGTCAAAGCAAAGGCCTTGAGAATTGCTGTCTTTAAGCTACTTTCAAGAGCTTTCTGTTGTAAAGCAATACAAAGTAAAGCTTGGGAAGAAGGAAGTGGTATTTGTTTCAAACCATCGTTACTTACTTCTGGTTTCAGTAGTCATTTAGCTGGCAGATGTGCTGAGAATCCTAAGAAAGGCTTCATACTCTCTAGAGGACAAGTCAGTGCATAATTACGGTATTATATCATATCATAGCGTGCGTGCCACTGTGGGATCTCAGTAATGAGGTAAGCAGCTGGAGGAGGGGCACAGATAGGGAAAACTTCACAGTGGCGTGACCTTGAGCGCGGTCTTGAGGATATCCTTGCGGATAAATAGGAGTTTGCCAAGTTATGAAGTGGGGATTAGACACATACAGGTGCCTGAGTGGCTCAGTTGGTTAAGTGTCAGACTGGATTTCTGCTCAGGTCATGATCTCACTGTTCCTGAGTTCGAGCCCCACGTTGGACTCTGTGCTGAGAGCACAGAGTCAGCTTGGGATTCTCCCTCTCTCTCTTTCTCTCTTTCTCTCAAAATAAATAAACAAACAAACAAATAAATAAATAAAATAAATAAATGTAAAAAAAAGTAGCATTCAGATTCTTTCTCACTTTTCCACTTTGGCCTATAACTGTGTTTCCCTGTATTTTTCATATATTTCTCTTTTTTCTTTCTCTTCACTTTTATGTCAAAGGGAGAAAGCAACTTAAAATGACAGATTAAAGTACTCTTTTATTTTTCCTGTTTGTTTTGATGAGAGGTCTTTAAAAAAAAGTAAATTCAAGTTGTTTGTTTTATTTTACTTTAAATAAAGTATGGATAGAGCCTTTATCCTTATACTAATATGTTGATATTACAGTTAGTTAATATTTACTAAAAGAATGGGCAAAGAGAATTGAGTTCCTGGAGAAGCAGAAATCAGGAATAGTCATTGTCTTTTAGGCTTTCAATCTGGACCCGATCTAATTCTTGGTCTCCAGATGACTGGTTTTATCTGCCTTAACAAGATTAGTGCAGTTATTTGTAGATAACATATATGTAGGTCTCTTCTGTAAGAGTTTGAGGTCTTCCCTGTTGTATTGTGACCATGGTCATGACCTTTCCAGAAGAGCTCTGTATAAAAAGTTCTGCTTTGTTGATCCCTTAAAAATACCAAGGCTTGATCTGCTTGGGATATTGTTAACTTCCTATACTACTTGAGTAGCCTTTGGCTGTCAAATCAAGTGTGGGAGGTCTGTAGAATAATGGTGAGGTGCCTGCACGAAGACGTTTACCTGAATTATCCAGGGAGTCGCGTTAATCTCTGGCAGCATCTTTGCTTCAACCGCTCGGGAACTGTGGTCTTCCCTGTGCCAGACATCTCTCCACTAGATGGCGCTAATATTTGCTGTTGCGGCTCCAGCCCAGGGTAATTTAGTAATAATGGGTGAATTATTTATTCAGTAAATGTTATCAATTAATTACCCATGAACCACACTCTGTAGGGGTTGTAATTGGTGGGTTCCAAACATGACTAGGGTGCATATCCTCCCAAGGGTAGGATCTGCTTGGTAGATAGCAAAGTAGTAAGTGAAAGGGGGCATAAAAGAGAGGCAGATTCATGAAGGGACTAAGCATGCGGCTGGGGCCAGAATACCTGGGTTCACATCCCAGTTCATCCACTTGCTAGTGTGCTAGCTAAATTACTTAACCTATCAGTGTCCTCATTTGTAAAATGTGAATAATAATAGTACCTCCCTCACAGGGCTGCTAGGGGCATTATGGAAGTGAATCTGTAAAGTCTTTAGAAAAATGTGAATAATAATAGTACCTCCCTCACAGGGCTGCTAGGGGCATTATGGAAGTGAATCTGTAAAGTCTTTAGAACCACGGCTTATATAATTGTTGGCTATTCATCCCCTATCCCCAGCTGTGACAGGGAAGCCCAATGAAGACAGCGAACTTTGTCTGCTTTATTTACTGATGGGTCCTAAGTGCACCAAGGAGAGTGGGCCGTTCTCCGGCATAAATGTGTTGTACTAGAAGGGAAGGTTTGACAATGGACTTTGTGGGCCGAGCTGAGTGAGTGAAGTGTGGAACTGTAGGTCTAGAAGGGGCTCAAACTTACTCGTTTATTCAGTTTGTTTTAGATCTCTGGCTTGCTTGTTCTAAAGAGGTATGTTTATTATTCAAGAATGCTGTTTCTATAGGGAGGTCTTCCTGAGAAAATGCAGTAATGCAGAGGATGGTTTTCCTCAGGTTCTGGTGGAGGAGGAGAGCTCTAGGGTGACTTTTCGTTTCCCGGAGACGGCTCAGGGGGCTAACCTCCTGTGCACCATGGTGGCCGTTCCTCTTGTCCGCGTCTCCCTTGCTCTTTCTCTCTACATTGAACAAACATCCTGAAGGCAAATGTCAAGACTAGGAATAAGAAGAGCTTAATTTGTCACATTGAGTACAGCTGTGTGTGGAACTGCAATTTGCATTTTAATGTCCCGCTTATTCCAGAAAAGTGGCATTTTACAGATTTCCTGTATTATTCATGAATTTCAAGGCTTTGTAGTTTAAAAATAAAAGTTCAGGTAATAACCGAGAATAAGGGAAGTTAAACTCTGTCAGGTGTTCTTGCTCTTGGCTTGTCGCATCACTTTTTTTTTTATCCGTTTGAGCATTTCTTAGCAAATTCCTGTGTTGTTTTCCCCAATATCAGGAGCAAACACACGTGGAAATGTTAACCCAGGTGCCATATCTGGCCACCTCCTTAGCTTCAGAGTTCCCAGGAGAACATGTGTGGTAAATATATACATAAACAAATAAATAAAAACCGCTGACCTGCATAGAGAAACATGAGCCAAATACCTAGAAGCAGGCAAGTATGACCAGGCATTCTCCTGCTGCTGAAGGGGATGAAGCATCCGAAGGCGAGGCCTGCCCTTGGCCTCCACAGCGTGCTGATGCCCCATGGTGGGTAGCCTGCTTGTTGGATGTGTGGGCAAAGGCTGAGCAGAGATCAGGTGTTCACCTGCCTGCTCTTGTGTGTTTTGTGTTTTTAATGAAAACACAGGTTGGTTCAGGTCAGACATAACCCTGGACATAATTTGCCATGGAAGTTCCCACAGCAGAAATGCCTGGAATGAGTAGTCTTTAAGGTGGAAGCCAGGTGGTGTGGAAGCACCTTGCTGAAAGGCCAGACCCCGGGGGTCACATGGATTTGGGTGAGGAAGCACACTCCTCATTCTGATGCCAGGCTGCTCACGGGCCAGATGACTGCTGCCCGGGCTCCCCTGAGCAGCAGCTCCACATAGGACCTTGCGCATCGCTGCATTCTCTGCTGTGTCCTTGTCACTGGGATTTGTGGTGCAGCATGAGGAACGGTAAGAAGTGTTGGGGGGAAAATACAACCACAAGGACCAAAGAATAAGAATGAACCACAGTGTTATTTAAAATACATCACAGGAGGGAAAAAAGAAGATAAAGAAAACAAAGAAAAGGGGCTAAGTGTCCGACTTCAACTCAGGTCGTGATCTCACGTTTTGTGAGACCCACATTGGGCTCTGTGCTGACAGCTCAGAGGTTATTGCCTGTTTCAGATTCTGTGTCTCTGTCTCTCTCTGCCTGGCCCCTGCTCACTCTCTGTCTTTCTCTTTCTCAAAAATGAATAAAATGTTTAAAAAAATTTTTTAAATAAAATACATCACGGGGCACCTGAGTGTCTCAGTTAAGCCTGCAACTCTTGGTTTCGGCTCCGGTCATGATCTCCCAGTTTGTGAGTTCAAGCTCCACATCCTCTATGCTGTCAGCATAGAGCCTGCTTGGAATTCTTTCTTTCTCCCTTTCTCTGTTCCTCTACCATTCATTCTCACTCTCAAAATGAATAAAGAAACTTTAAAAAAATATATCACAAAATGGAGGCTCAAAGTGGATTACAGGAGTCTAGTACTGGTTCTTGGCCAAAATGTCTGTTGCTATAGGCAAAGTGTTAGAATTTGATGGGGGGAAGTGGCAGGGGTGCCGTTCAGTTAGGTAACATTTATTTGGTGCTTATGTGTAAGGTGCTGAGCCATGTACTGTATGGACAAGTGTGTGTGTGTGGTGAGTAGGGGTGGAGAGGAACAGACAGACTGATGGGGGACATCATACAGGTAGCAAAGGAATTTGCATCTAGGACTTGAAAATCCCCTAGATTCTACTTGGCTTTCACAGAGAAGACAGTGTTGAAATGTATGTTCTACTTTTTCAATTCGATCATCTCCATTAGATAATTAGATGTCTGAATGACCAAACATCTCTAATATTTCTCATGTTTCTAAGTGATGTCTTAGGGGCTAATAATAATAAGTATTGTACTGCAGTTCTCTGCATGTTTCATTCATTCATCCAATCAATATTTATTTAGTGCCTGTCGTTTCAGCCATTGTACCAGGATTGGGATTTAGTGCCAAAAAAGGAAAAACATGGCTCCTGCCTGAATGCCCCTTCCATTACTGGGGATCCAAACAGATAAGCAGATGACCATGGTCCAGGGTAGTTGCTGACATGATGAAACGATGCCCCTGGAACTCTGAGCGGGGTGCTCAGTGAGACATGAGTCTTCCTGGAGGAAAAGGCGTCCAAGTACTTTCCACTGAGCGAGTAGGACTTAGCCTGCAGAAGACTACGGAGTGTTCCCGGCACAGGAGCAGGCTGTGCAGTGGCCAGGAGCTTGAGTCTTTCCTAGAGTGCTCATGGCTGAACGAATAAACTGAGCAGTAACCCAGAACTGGTGCTAATGATGCCGAGGCACACGGTCTGCTATTACACTTTCTGAACCAAGGCAGGAACCGTTGACTTTATCTTGACTGACCGTCTTGGACTGTGGGTTGACTCAACAGAGGGCCACGAAGAGGAGGTGGTTAGGTCAGCACCACGCATCCCCATTTCTTAAACAAACCTCTCGGTTTCCTAGCCTCTGACACTGGCCCAGTTCTGGTTGCTATTGTGGTTGATATAATGCTGGATGAATATATTTTTTTAATTTTTTAAAATTTATTTTCAGAGAGAGAGAGCGAGAGCATGAGTAGGGGAGGGACAGAGAGAGAGAGGGAGAAAGAGAGAATCCCAAGCAGACTCCGCACTGTCAACATAGAGCCCGAAGTGGGGCTTGAACTCACAAAGCATGTGATCATGACCTGAGCCGAAATCAAGAGTCAGAGGCTTAGCCATCCCGAATATTTTTTTAAATTAGGTATTAATAGATTATTCTTATCACTGCCAATTAGTGAAGACAAGTCTGTGCATAGGGCCTTTTCCAAGGGTTTTACATTCTTATTTCAACCCTGGTCCAGTCACATGAGGGAGAAGCAGATATTCCCATTGTGCAGATGAGGACCAGAGGCTCTGGGAGATGAAGTGACCTGCTCTTGCTGTCTCAGACCTGCTCTTGCCATCTCACGTGGTACAAATTAGAGCAGGGATTCAAACTCACGCTGCCCCCCAGTCTGGGCATGGAACCCCAGTGCTTGAGCTTCAGAGGAAGAACCACATGGAGGTATTTAGTATACAATGCGAGGGTTATTAATAGATCCTTCCAAAGTCCGTTGTGATTAATTTTAGGATAATGAAAGGTTTAGAGTGGGTAGATGGTTATATTTCCTGAGGTGGTGGGCAACACGATTACACAGTTTTGTATGTGGTGCATTTTGTGACAGATAATGTATAAAATGCTATACTATTCCGCATCATCTATTTAATGGGACTTGTCTTAGGAAGAAGGTAATTAATCTCTACCTTTCTTTGTGTAGTTGTATTGTACCTAAATTTTCTAGAAATCTTGCTTGAAATCACAGTATAAAAATGATAATTATATACTAACCTTTCTCCTTTGGGCAGACCTAGTTGGAAAACTTCATGACAAAGTGTCATGGCTCAATGGAAAATGAGAGGAGAAAATAAGAGAAAATCCAGAGGTGAATTAGTAGGGGCTCCAAAGGAGAGACGGAACATCATGTTTATTGAAGCAGGTGACAAGGAGAGGCTAACATAAATCATTCAAATAATAGGGTGAAGAAAATACCGAGTAAATTTTAACATCAAATTAAAACCCAGGCTATTTGTGGTAGTGTTATGGATGGACTAGATATTCTACAAAACTCATCGAATGCAAAACACTGAAAATGCTGGATAAAATTTTAAAAATACATGTCATTTTAATTGCATGGCTGAGCTGGCAAAAAGTTAGGAAGAATCCTTAGAGGCCTACAATGGAGAGGCAGCAAGCAGTCAGCGAGGTGAGCCAGTGTGGGAGCTGGTAGCCTCCCTTGGGGCTGATTTCTAGTGATCTAGAGCCATAAACATAAAGGTTGCATTCCAGAGGCAAGAATAAGCCCAGGGGTTTTGCTAAGTAGGGAGCGAGATTGAAGCTGCCACCTAAGTCTTTGAGAGGGTGTCGCTTGAAAAACTGACCTGAGTGGGGCACACTTGCATTTTGCCTTTCTTAATTAACCCTGGGATTGGGGAGTGAAAAGTCTCTCTTGAGAATCTGTAACCATAAGCAGGCACTCACAGCATTTGGGGTTGACTTCATATTACTCCTAAGGTCCGGGAAAATCAAACAAGCAAAACCTCCAAACTAGAATTGGGTTTAGAGACCCTGGATTGACAGTGCTGCCTCGCCTGGCAGAAATGGATGCAAATAGTCTGGAGAAGTACACCTTGGGTATAGGCCTCGGAGAATTCCCATTGTTAACGTTCCAGGAGGAAGGAGCTCATATTCCCCAACATCAGTAAGCCAGTCACTACTGGCAAAAGCCACACATGGCACAATTGGACCTGCCGACTTGAGATGGAATTATCAAATGTTAAACGTAAGATACCCATGTTTACTATGCTTAAAAAAATTGAATCAGAAGTGAGAACAAGGAACAGAAAAGCTCAAAAATGGTCAGATTCCCTCTAAAGGAAGCCTTTCTTAGGATGAGTGTTAGATACAAGCCTCAAATGCACTCTTGAGGAGCCCTAGGAACATGGCATGGGCAAAGGTTTACCTTGTCTCAGAGGATCCTGGCTGACTCAGTTGGCCTTTAAGGGCACTGTTGTAGCTTTTTCAGGTGCTTTTCCTCTAGAAGGATCTGGGCCATCTCATTCCTTGAAGTCTAGGAAAGGTGATGGGGCCTGATTCTAGGGGGTCAGTTATTCAAGGAAGTCAGGAATTCCACACACTTTTTGGAGAGGTCAGTGTTTTCACCATTGCCACCATCATCGTCATCTCCGTGAACATTTATTAACTACAAACTGTGCTGTATGCATTGTGATGGGCACACGACATGGATTGTTTAATCTTATTAAGTAAGGTTATACTTTATGTAATCTTGTTATATAAGTGTTATTAATAACTGTCTGTTACAAATGAGGTAATGAAGTCTTAGGAAAATGGCTCACTCAGGCTTATGAAGTTCGAAGTGGGGTATGAACCCAGTCAGCCTGACTTCTGAACTGACATTTCTGCACTTTGGCACTTCTGGAAACTGCTCAGTGCCCTCTTGGAGAAGCAGAGCACTCCATGTGGTATCCTGAAGCATCTGGGGTGTTGGGTGCACTGTCTCCTGTCCGTGACTGTGGAATTGGAGGCACTGTGGGCCCAGCGAAGATGGTATCTGGGAACCTCTCCAGGCTTTTGTGATGTCAACTAATGGCAGGAATTGGCCTCCCAGAGGGGAACCAGGGTACAACCTGAGGTCGCTACTTGGTCCTGGAGTCCAGCCTGATGCAACCCGGGCAGAGACGGAAGAGAGCCAAGGCCTGGAGCCAAAGGAAGATGTGCCCAGAGCAAAGAGGAGGGCCGTGGGAGTAATTCTTGAGTAAGGTGCAGATTGGGGCTTGCCTGCTACCTGCACTCACTCTGGCAGGTTATGCCAGGGACATTATTGTGGTAAAAAAACAAGTTATTTCCCAGCTAAATCCTGATTTCAATCCAGAAAATTTGACACAAGATTATTTTAAGTTGATGGGGGGGAAGGCTTTTAATTTGGATTCTCTTCTTATGAGGAAAAAAAAAAAAGAGTCCTTGTTACACAATAAGACAAAATATTTGAAATAAGATTTCTTTTTCTAATAGAATCATACCCGTAGTATTTTCTATGGAAAGTATAGCATTTACTTTCTCAGATTCTTATCTTCACTTAAAAGATGAATAGTTATAGTAATGTTGACCATTTATTACCCTTCTGATATCTTTTGGATTTTCTGTGGAATATGAACTCTATTTTCTCATTGTGCATCATGTAGGACAATGTCTTGAAGCCTTTCTGTTTGAAAGATATATTTAAAACTCCAAAAAGTTGTGGCCTCTTTGTTAGGGGTTTGGCTCAAATTCCTTATTCTCACTATTCAGCTTTAAGATGAAGAAGGTGTGTTTATAAGGACTGCTTCAGAGATGTCCAGATGTACAGGAAAAGAATAAGTTGTGGAATACATAGAATATAATCTTGTTTATTTGAAAAGATTACATATCAACATGTAGGAATATAATATGCGTAGAGATTTTTGGAAGAATACACTGTTAACAGTGACTACTTCTGAGATTAGGAATCTATTAGGGATCTAGGGTAGAAATAGGGAGGACACTCCCACTTTTAAATTCAGACCATTTTGTATTATTTGAATTTTTTGCTATGTGTCCTGTATTACTTTCTAATTAAAAAAATGAGAAAGATTTTTAACCCCTCAGATTTCAAGCCACATGTCATAGATGTAAACATTTTCTTTGTGTTTCCTTTGCACAGCAAAGGAAGGTATCAACAAAACAAAAAGACAACCTACTGAATGGAAGAAGATATTTGCAAATGATATCTCCAATAAGGAGTTAATATCAAAAATATACAAAGAACTTACACAACTCAATACTATATGAATAATTCTATTAAAAATGGGCAGAGAACCTGAATAGACATTTTTTCCAAGAACACATACAGGTGTCCAACAGACATGTGAAAAGATGCTCAGCATCACTCATCATCAGGGAAATGCAAATCAAAATTGCAATGATATAACACCTCACATCAGTCTGAATGGCTAAAATCAAAACCACAAGAAACAACAAGTGTTGGTGAGGATGTGGAGAAAAAGGAACCCTCTTGCTGTGTTGGTGGGAATGCAAACTGGGCAGCCACTGTGGAAAACAGTATGGAGGTTTTCTCAAAAAATTAAAAATGGAATTACCATATGATCCAGTAATTCCACCACTGGTATTCACTCAAATAATATAAAAACACTGACTCAAAAAGATATATGCTTCCCTTATTTTATTGCAGTATTATTTACAATAGCCAAGGTATGGAAACCACCAGGGGCACAGTCACTTAAGCTTCTGACTCTTGATTTTGGCTCAGGTCATGATCTCATAGTTTGTGGGTTCGAGTCCCACATCAGGCTCTGCACTGATGGCATGGAGCCTGCTTGAGATTCTCACTCCCCTCTCTCTCTGCCCCTACACCTCTCATGTTCTCTCTTCCCCACTCAAAAATAAATAAACATAAAATATTTTAAAAAGAGATATGGAAGCAACCCAGATGTCCATTGACAGCTGAATGGACAAAGAAGTGGTATATATATACAGAATGGAATGTTATTCAGCCATTAAAAAAAAGAATGAAATCTTCCATTTGTAACAACATGGATGGAGCTACAGAATACAATGCTAAGTGAAGTCAGTCAGTCAAAGACAAATACATGATTTCCCTCATGTAGAATTCAAGAAACAAAGCAAATGAACAAAGAAAAAAGAGACAAACAAAAAAACAGACTCTTAAGTATTAGAGAGCAATCCTCCCAGAGGGGAGGTGGGGGGGGGATGGATGAAATAGGTAAAGGGGGTTAAGAGTACACTTACTGTGGTGAGCACTAAGTAATGTGCAGAATTGTTGAATCATTATATTGCATCCTTCCAACTAATATGATACTATATGTTAATTATACTTCAATTAAAAAAAAACCTTTAAATTCAACCCACATACATCATAGAACATTTATTTCTCGGAAGGGAGTTCTGTTTTCCTGTGTTTTCTTTCTCAAACCACTGGTGTTCTTATGAGGAATAGAAACCTGAGATAATGTTCCAGCCATTGGGCTCCGTCTTTCTCTTGCTGGGATGAAACAAAACCAACTCCCCCAAACAAAACCAAAACCAAAATCACTTCCCATAATTCCACTGGATTTTAGTTTTACAGATTCACAACTGGAGCGTTTGATTTTGTCCTTCTGGATGATGGCTGACCTTCGTACTGGACGTGGGTCCGTCCGTTCCACTCCCCTGTGGCAGTGTGCTCTTGCTGTTCTGGGCTCTACGTGTTTATTCATGTAATCATTTACCACATCTTCTGGAATCCCTTACCACGTGCCGCATACTGAGCTCCATACTTGAAATTTCAAAAGACAAGTAATAGACCTGTAGAAGTGTGTAATTTTGTGAGTTGAGATAAGCAAATAATGTGACCAGTGTAATGCTAGTAGAGAGTTCTAACAGCCTGGGTGCAGCCCTGGAGGGTGAGCAATAACTAATAGGAACACAAGGTAACCAAGGAAAGGGTTGGGTGGGGCATCCTATGAAGAGAAGCCACTTTGAGGAGCTAAAGTGTGGAGGCGAAAAGATAATATGGAAGGCGTGGCAGGTTATTTGTGTGGCGCAGCAGTATTTCCATTTGTCCATCTCTACTTGTGGTCTGACTTCCTCGCCACGCTGGGGTTAGTCACCGCCATATAACATGCTTTAGCCAATGGGATGTGAGTGGAAATGGCAAGTATTTGACGTGGCTGTGGTGTCACTGCCATGGGGTCATGGAAGCGTGGCTTGACGCAGAGAGGTACTGCTTCACCATCGCTAAGGAGGAGAGCCGGCCTGAGGAGCTGCCTGGACTCAGAGATGATGTGACGTGACTGAAAAATAAAAATTTGTTGGGGCTTCAGAGTGGTTTTTTTTGTTTCATGAGAACAGAAGCTAGACTCTTTGAGCCCACATAGTATGTGAGACCCAAAAAGCAGGTATAGGAAAGGAGTGGCCTACAATGAGGTTGGAGCGAAAGGCTGGGGTCAGCTCGTGGAGGACTTTGTCCGTCTCTTCCTGTCTTCTTGCTGTCTGCTGGGATAAAACACTGACCGCTTCCTGCAGTCACGTCCGATTCTATTTCTCAGCAGATTTAGAAATGGTGTTTCATTTTGTCATTCCTAATGGTATTGGTCCCACCTCGGTCTGTCCTAATTTCTCTGGTCCAGCATTGTCTGCTCCAAAGAGGAGGGAAGAAGAGAGCTTACCTTTGCTGGAATTCATTTTAGACATCTTCAAGAGGCACATACATTTCCTCAGGACCGCTCCTGCCTCCTGAGGGCTGTGCAGGCCAGCACCACCATCAAGTGCTGTGTTTAGTGTCTTCTCTCCCCCTGGCCCTTCACCAGTGTCAGGACCAGAATTAAGGCAGTGACTCTCACTTTGAAGGGCTTCACTCCTGCAGTCAGCACGCTGTGTGGAAAGTTAGGGGGCCTGATCTCCTGTCTAATAGGTGGCACAATAGTTAGAATTGAAGCTGAAGAATCAAGTTCAGAATTGAGTCAAGGAAAGGCAGGTAGAAGAGGCCCATAGGGACAGTGGCTGTCCAGGTATGGAGCCACGTTTAGACAGTGGAAGAAACAGGAAAGCCCCGTGTGAGAGACAGTGGGTGTAAGCAAGTAGAGGTGGCCTGGATTAATTGCAGAGTTAGAGAGCAAATACCCAGTTTGGGTTTCTGTGGAACCCCAGTTTATTTAAAGGAGTCCTTTTTGAAGAGCCCAAACAGTGAGACTTTGCTTTCAGTTTGTTTTCACTCAACATGTCCGGTGGTCTACCCTGCTAACTGAAGTGGCTGGCGGAGAGAGACACGCCATCATTCTTGTCCCCCAGGATCCATGGTTCACCTAGTTAGAATCCACATCAGGGGAAATGGAGGAGGAAAGAACAGTGTGAAATTGTATGCTTGGAAGTGTCAGTGGAGCCCAACACTGACTGAGGGGGAAGAGACCACGAGACACATGTGGTTTGGGACGGAGGGTCAGGAAGTGGCACGGTTACCTGTCGACACAAATTGTGTTCTCTTGTACTGATCCTATCTGCTCACGTCCCAACCCACTGCCAGCGAGACGTGGGGAATTTGGAAGCCCATTCCCTCTTCCCCGCAGTTACGCCACAATTCCCTTGTGTGCTACTGCCTTGTTTTCCAAACTCATTTTTTTTCTTTTTCTTGATTACCAGAGAGAGCTCTGGTTTTGTTTAGATTGGCAATGCTTCAAGTGGAAATACTCCTCTTCCAAATGCCTCTCTTGGCGCTGTGGTGGTCAGGTTCCATAGTCCTGGCCAATGGGACGGAGACTTAGCAAGTTCTTGGGCGTGGCTCCTGGAGAAGTCCTCAAGACGGGGCAGATTGTTACCTTTATCTTTTGGGCCTTTTGACCTTTCTCCTGCCTTCTAGCCTAGAACATGGATGGCATGCTGTGTTTTGGTAGGTGCCATCTTAAGGCCCTAAGAAAAGTTTGTTAAAACTGGGAATTTAGAAGAATGGGCTCCTGATAGCATTGTAGAGACACCACCGCTGTTCAGGACTCCTCCAGAGGAAGCCACACCCCGCTTTGGAGAGGTTATTATTATATTTAGCCAAAAGGATTCTTAGCTAATTACCCTCACTTACTCTATAAAATAATAACTGTTCTTCGGGCACCTGGGGGGCTCAGTCAGTTAAGCGTGTGACTCTTGATTTCAGCTCAGGTCATGATCTCACAGTTCTTGGGTTCCAGCCCCACACCGTCAGCATGGAGCCTGCTTGGGATTCTCTCTTTCTCCCTCTCTCTCTGCCCGTCTCCTACTCAGGCACACTCTTTCTTGCTCCCTCTCAAAATTAATAAATAAACTTTAAAAAATAATAATTGTTCTCATTTGCCATGCTTTAGGGAATTTTGGCCAGACTTCACTAAACTGAGACTTTAAATAATTGGATTTCTTCTCCTTTGTATCTCTGTACATAGATGGCTATTAGAATAATAATGCTGAGACTGCATAACTTCTGGAATCATCAAAGAAAAATCTATTATAGTCAGCAGACTATACTTCATTAGTGGAAATCTGCCTAATATACTTTAGAAAGATTTTTCACAATAAGGAGCAAATATTAACTTTAGAATTCAGTTAACAAAATCATCTTATTCCCTAAGTATTCTAGCTAATCAGCATTTTATAACTGATAATTTCATTTTACTCTGCTTAAACGTCAATTTAACAATTTTTAAAAAAGTTATGTCCTTTCAACCTATGTGAAAACTGCTGTGTGATGTGTGAGACATGAAGTTTATGAAATTATGTACATGATTACATCAAAGTTAGGTCACAAATTTAAGAGAAAGAAAAAATAGTTAAGCTTCGGACCTTTTCTAAGGTTAATAGAATTTATCTAGTTAGTTGAAGCTGTAAAGATTTCCAACATTTTGCTTTTCCTGAACTGAAGCTGGCTAGCAGACATATATGTGAGTGTGTATTTGCATTAAAGTATTTGAAAGTAAAAAGTGAATCTATTTTTTGTAATGTTCATTTATTTTTGAGACAGAGAGAGACAGAGCATGAGCAGGGGAGGGACAGATAGAGGGGGAGACACAGAATCTGAAGCAAGCTCCAGGCTCTGAGCTAGCTGTCAGCACAGAGCCCGATACAGGGCTCAAACCCACGAACCATGAGATCATGACCTGAGCTGAAGCCGGATGCTTAACCGACTGAGCCACCCAGGCGACACTAAAAAGTGAAACAATGGGGAGCCTGGGTGGCTCAGTCAGTTAGGCGGCTGACTTTGGCTCAGGTCATGATCTCCTGGTTTGTGAGTTCAAGCCCCTCACTGGGCTCTGTGTTCACAGCTCAGAGCCTGGAGCCTACTTCAGAATCTGTGTCTCCAGTCTACGGCCATACCACCCTGAATGCGCCTGATCTAGTCAGAATCTGTGTCTCCCTCTCTCTCTGCCCCTCTCCCCTTCAAGCTCTGTCTCTCACTTTCTCTCAAAAATAAAGAAATATTAAAAAAAAATTTAAGTGAATCTACAGAGGCAATAGAATGAGACAAACTCCTCCAAACAGATCCAACAGATCTGAGCGATACTGGAAATTAAAGTGGGTCAGACCTTTTATAATGAAAATATTTATGAAATTAAGTCCTCACATACTAAAGACATGAAACAGCATAAGGGACATATTAGAAGGAATAAAGAACAGGTGGAAACTCTTGTCCCAAACTTGCACTTCCAGTATGGTGGCCAGAAGCCATATGTGGTTTCTGAAAATGTGACAGGCGGTTAGCAAGAATTGTGATGTGCTGTGTGTGTGAAATAGACATTAGATTTCAAAGACTTTATGTAAGAAAAGTCTGTAAAATCTGTCATTAAAAATGTTATATTATGTATAGAAATGATAATATTTAGGATATATGGATTAAATACAGTAATTAAATTTAAGTTCACCTTTTTTTTCTAATTTTTTTTTTTAACCAGAAATTTTAAATTACATATGTGGCTCACATCTGTGGCTCACATTATGTTTCTCTTGGGCGGTGCTGGTCTAAAACAAGTCATTGAAACAGACTCCCAGAGATACAGGAGAAAGCTGGCGAATGAGAAGCATTGTTCTTGTAAATGAGGGAAAATGACCTTAAAAAGCTGTCAGAGAATCTTGAAAAATCTGCTTCCTACAGTCTTGTCCCCACATAGGTCTCTTCTCCACAGAGCAGTCCCAGTGAGCATTAAAAATGTAACTCAGGCCCTGTCTGCCCTGCTCAGCTCTCTGGGGACTTCTCACCTCCCCTGGACTAAAATCCAAGGCTCCCTAATGGCCGGGCAGGCCCACTAAGGTTTGGTTGCTGACTACTTTGCCAATCATTGCCTTCTATCTCCTTTCTTGCTCGCATTCCCTGCTGCTCTGGCCTTTCTGCCTTTGTGACATGGCCACATGCTGCTCTCAGGGCCTTTGCACATAGGATCTGCTTTCTCTGGACCCACAGGTGACTCACACCCTCGCCTGTCAGGACTCTGCTCAGGCCTCCTCTCAACTCACTATCTCATTCCATCCTACTGTACCCCTCTCACCCTGTAAAACTCATCCACAGAGCACCTAACACTGCCTGAAAAGAACATGTAAATTATTTGTTTCTTTGCCTTTATCACTACCAATTCTCCACTGCCTGAAACAGTAGTAGAACATAGTAGGTCCTCAATAAATATTTGTCAGACAAATGAATAAAACCATTTTAAAGGAAGCAACCAGAAAAGGGGAAGAAACAATAACAGTTTGGATGGAGAAGCATCAACATGTTAATAAGATCTATTTCTGAGTGATGGATGGTTTTCTTTTTTTTTTCCTGCTACCTATCCAGACACATGGCTAAAAGAACCTACTTTGTCCAGGCACTCCCTCTTCTACCCATGGCCTTGTTTCACCAAACCATTCGTGGTGGTCTTATATTTCTGTCTGTGATTGGTTTGGGAATAGGTATGTGAAATATTTCTTGCTAGTGAGCTGTGGGCAGAGGGCTTCTGAGAAGGAGGCCATTTGGTAAAGAAGACACTTAAAAACTTATAGGGCACCTAGGTGGCACAGTTGGTTGAGTGTCCGACTCTTGGTTTTGGCTCAGGTCATGATCTCACAGTTCATGAGTTCAAGCCCCACATCGGGCTCTGCATTAATGGTGTGGAGCCCTCCCCAACTGGTGCTTGCTCTCTCTCTCTCCCTCTCTCTCTTAAAAATAAACTAAAAAAAGAAAGAAATGCTTCTGAAGGACTGCTCTGTCTACTGGTCTTGGTTTGTGTGTGATGTTTGGAATGAAAACAGCCATATTAGGTCCCTGGAGCTACTGAGTCTGAACACTGAGAATGGCAGAGAAAAAGCTGGAAGGAAACCCAGTACCTGATGATGTTGTCGGGCTTACAAATTAACTATCTCGGGACTGTCCTACTTTGTGACTTCTTGTTTGGGGCAATAATAAATACTTTTCATTGGTTAGGTCATTTGGAGCTGGGTTTTCTGAAAAGGTTTTCCCGGCTAGATGGAACTGATGTGACACTATAACAAAATACAGGTGAAGCATCCTCCAAATTATAAACCTGTCAGACAAAAGTGCAGAAGTCATAGTAAGAGATACTGTTGTATAACAGTGTCTCCCTAAGGAGTAGGCTAGGGACACAGTTGACTCAGTACTTAAGGGAAGAACAACTGCAAAAAAGAAGAGATATTTTGAATTTTTTCTTTTTTTTTAAATGTTTATTTATATTTGAGAAAGAGAGAGAGACAGAGTGCAAGTGGGGGAGGGGCAGAGAGAGAGGGAGACACAGAATCCAAAGCAGGCTCCAGCCTCCAAGCTGTCAGCACAGAGCTCACTGCAGGGTTCAAATCCATGAACTGCAAGATCATGACTTGAGCCAAAGTAAAACACTTAACCAACTGGGCCACCCAGGTTCCCCAAAGAAGAAATACTTTGAATTATCAATATAATTATATAAACTTTAATTATAAATATAACACAAAAATGTGGGGGGGAAATGATTCCTCTTTTTATGTCATCTATGATGATCTGGACACATTTGGAGTCCTGACTTCACTTCTGTAGTCATGCTGTAGGGTTGCTGACAAATTCTACTGAAAAGAAGGAAGATGCATGGAAGAACTACTATTTTAGTAAGAAACTACCCCACCCTGTTCTTCCTCTGTGTGTTAGGGGGAATGCATGCTACCCCCATCTTGGGCATTGGGTGGGAAGGGTATTGTGTTCCAGACCTGTATGATTGGCTCAGGGATGTGCATGTGAACGAATCAGAGACAATACAATGAAAAAACAAAAAGACTTTTCTGGGTTTTCTGGGAGAGAGAACACTTTTGAATCAGGCTGAACCTTACAAAATGTAACTCTGTGGCTGCTGGCAGCCATATTGCCATATACTGAGTTTGAGAACAGAGCCATGTGGATGAGTACAGAGATGAGAACTGCAGGGAAACCAGATTCTAGTGACATCATTTGAGCCCCTGGATCAGGACATGCATGAAACATTATCTCAACTTTCTTTATTCGTAAGCCATTTATTTGCCTTGTTTTTTATGCCTGTTTGAGCTCAGGGTTCTGTCATCTCCAGTGGAAAGGACCTAACTGAACAGAAGAGTGGAATAGGATCATAAATGTCTGAAGCCATTTGAATAGTTGTCATATGGAAAAGGTTGAGAATTATTCTCAGTTGCTCTAAAAGAACGGCACCCACAGAGGGGAACCATTGAAAGGCACATTTGTCCTACACCTAATGTAGAACTTTTAGACACATGTGACTATCCAGCAGCGTAGCTGCTTGCTTTAAGCAGCTGTGACTTTTCCAACAATGTAGGAGTTTAACCAAAAGCTTGTTCTAAATGGGAATTTCTGAATTGAATCGGTTAGGGCTTCTAAGCTCTTTCCAACTAGACTTGCAGTGATTCTCCAACATAAATGGAAAAAGAGGGATTATATGAGGGCATGTATATGGATGTTATTTGTAAATGACTAAATAGAAAATATGTATTGGTTAGGAGGAGGCTCTAGAGTCAGAAAAAAAGCTTTGAAATCCAGTTTTGAGCTTTATTACCTGTGTGAAATCATTGAGAGAGTAAGTTAACCTCTTTGAGCCTCATTTTCCTCATTTGTGAAATGTAGCTAATACCTGCCTACGATTTAGGGTGGCACAAACCAAATCCAATGCCATAAGTATGCATTTATCACAGAGCCTGGCATTTTGCGTGCTGCTTAAGTGTTAGCTAGTAGTATTCAAATGCTAGGAAAATATGAGGCAGAATTATTTTTTGCTCTTCTTACTCTTTCAGCATAATCATTCTGGAGATAAAAGGAAGAGTATATGCCAGATTTCATTAAACTCACACAAAGCAGTTTGGGTTTCTGGGTATACATGTGCATAAAATAAATATAAATTTTTCCCCATACAAGTAGAAAATAAATTTATCAGCTGTGATTTTTTTTTTATTCTGAAAGAATTTTGCCTTTGTCTAAAGATACGTCATGTAAAAAGGGGCTAAGGGGAAGAAGGGCCTCTGGATTAAAGTTGTGGTAGTTTTTTAATGGTTAAGTGTGCTAGAAGGGGAAGAAGAGGAAGAGAAATCTCCCGAGTCTTGTGGATACTTTCCACGTTTCTGAGAAGAGGTAGACATCTAAGTGGTTAGACTATGTTGGCTGATATCAGCAACTAGTACTGAATACTGTTTCAACCTAGTAGGATAATATCATTTTAAGGAAAAAATATTGAAAGGATATGAGAATAAATGATTAACATTAAAGAAGAACAACCAAATACCTGATGCCTATTTGCTTTTTTTTTTTTTTTTTTTTGGTGAATAAGTAGATATTAAGATTATTAAGTAGATCAGAGCCAAAATTATGCTGTCACAATGTGTGGTTTTGTTTTTAGAACTTTGTTCTAATACTGTCTGAATTGAGGAGGTTCTTGAATTATTTTATGGTAATTTTGTAATCAGTTTTCAATTATCTTCCTAAATACTATTTTCATAGAAGTAGTGATTTATAGTTCTTACCAAAAGCTTCTTAAAAAAAAAATCTTTGTTTTAGGCTTTAGTTTACTTTGAAAGCTATTGATCTTTTTAAATGCCATATTCTTTCTCATTTCTTTCTTCTTTCCATCTCTTTCTCATTTAACAGTCTACAAAGGGTCTTTTCAATTTTATTCATTTTGTTCAACAAATCAACTCCTGGTGTTTGTTATTTTGCCAACAGTTTCTGTTGTTGCGGTTTTATTTTTCCTTGGTTTTTAAAATCTAATCTTTTAAATTATGTTTCTAGGTTGGAATATATTATATAATTGATTTTCTAACTCTAAAAATTCTTTTACTCATTCATCCTCATAATTATTTTAAAGTATATATTTGGTATAGCTAGTTATAAGGTCCAAAGTTTATTATGCTAAAACTTAAACCAGAAAATGCATTTTGATAAGTGTGTGCTGGTTTATATTCTATTTCAGTGGAAACATGTGAACATTTGTGATAGGCCTAGAGCAGATAAGCAGTCGGGTTCAGAAAGAAAACATTGAAATTATCCATATATAATTTGTATTTCAAGATTAAATATATTTGCTAGTTGATTGCTTTGGAGGAAGATTAATGGAAATGGGCAAATTAATTATCAACGGGAATAAATAGGAAAGAGAGCGTAGAGTAAATTTAATTCATAGCTTTCCATACAATTCATTTAAGAAAGGAAAATGGTGTTATCAAAGTATTAAATACAGAAACAAATGTCTTATCCAAATTTCTAGGTGCCAGGGGCGTCTGGGTGGCCCAGCCGGTTAAGCATCTGACTTTGGCTCAAATCATCATCTCACGGTTCATGAGTTCAAGCCCTGCATCGGGCTCTGTGCTGACAGCTCAGAACCTGGAGCCTGCTTCAGAGTGTATGTCTCCCTCTTTCTCTGCCCGTCCCCTGCTCATGCTTTGTTTCTCTTTCTCTCTCAAAAATAAACATTAAAAAATTTTTTTAAACAAAACAAAACAAAAAAACAAAGTTCTAGGTGCCATCTTTTTATATGCTTTTTAAAACCTCAAACAGTGTTGGGTTTAGACTGTCATGTATGATATTTGTAAAGTAGGAGGAGAATACTGTTTATGTTCAAATAGTGCAGCAACTTGAGCTACATTGAAGAAACCTGTCTTCTTATCTTTTCTGTAAGGATGGCTAAGGGACACACACCTGAGCTATTGCAGGAGTTTTGCAAATTAGGCTCCAGACTCCAGTTAATGGGAGTATTCTTGGCTTGTAGAAAGAAACATCAGTTCTTTGCTCTGTGTCAGTGGGGGCATCAGTAGCTGAACACCAGACTTGGCCAACAACAGCCTCCCTTTGCTTCAAAGGCCGACCCAAGGACAGGTGGCCACTAAGTTTGAGAGTTGACATCACAGGGAAGACACTGGTATTGTTTTGTGCTTTTTCTGCCTGGGTGTTTGCATCTCAAGTATGGATTTCTTTTTGGCTCTGATTGGTGGACAGGCAAGTATGAATGTTGTGGATACCATTAGAATTTATTTATACCATTATTTATTTATAATTGGATAAGTAAATGATGGCAAAGTCCCACAATAGAATGCTATTCAGCTCTAAAAAAAGCACAAGGGAGCTCTTGATGTACCAGTGTAAAAGCATCTCATGGTTATATTTTTAAGTGAAAAAAAGCAATGAACAAAACAGTATATCCAGTATGCGTTTCTATATATAAGAAAGTTGAAGAGAAGAAATGTATTCTTATTTGCCTGCATTTGTACAGAGAAAAACTAGAAGCGTACGCAAGATTCTAATAAAAATGATACATCTCGTATGTCGGGGGTGAGGAGGATGGGGCAAGATTTTAAGCAAGGGACTTCTCGGTATATGCTCTTATTTTAATTTTTTAAGTATGTGAAGATGTTACATATTCAGCATTAAAATTTAAAAAAGCAAAGATCATGTTGGATGTAGGAGGAGATTGGATCAGGAAGGAGAAGAATAGGTATGAGAGGTCCATTTAGAGGCCATTACAGTAATTCACGGCAAGATAATGATTCTAGAATGGTGGCAGTGGAGTCGGAAGTAGGCAGGTTTTAGAGCTACTGAGGAGGTGAAGTAGGTGGGTCTGGGTCACTGTGCGGGGGAAATGATGAATAAGGAGTCCAGGATGAGTCCCGGGTTCCTGAACCTTAACCTTGGACACATTCACTAAGTTGGAAAAATTGAAGGAGGCTCAGGTTGTGAAAGTGATGATATGTTTGGACACGTTGAGATGCTGCTAGACCTAGTAAGGTGTTTAATAAGAGTCTGTTGAAATCATGAATAAGACGCTTTAGAAATATCAAAGTAGAGATGTGAAGGATGCAGTTGAATTTGTGAGTCTGGAGCTCCATGGGGAAGTCTGGGCTGGCATCATTAGCGAATAGAAGGTTTTAAAGCCCTGGCAATGGATAAGCACAACTAGGGAATACAGAGTTAGAAGGACAGTGGGGTTGGGACCTAGCCTGGAGGAATTCTAAAACATAAAGTCCCCATAGTAGAGGACAAGGCAGCCAAGAAGACTGGTCAAGAGAGGGCCAGAGAGTTAGGGGAGTGTGTCAGTATTGAACCAAGGGAAGTTTCAAGAAGGAGCCAGTGAATGCATGCCAAGGGCTGCAGATCTATGAAGCATGACAAGGATAGAGTAATGTTCACCGGATCTGACGAGGTCATCAGTGATCCCAGCGATTTCTGTCTCAGAGGCCTCTTGTGCTGGAAGGTGAATCCCTGTAGACTGAGGATGGCTTATTTAAGATAATGGCCCCACCATCTTCCCGGTCCTGGCTTGAAAACTGATGAGCTTCTTTTTTTTTTTTTAAATAGTTTATTGTCAAATTGGTTTCCATACAACACCCAGTGCTCTTCCCCACAAGTGCCCTCCACCATCACCACCACCTCTTTTCCCCCCTCCCCCTTCCCCTTCAACTCTCAGTTCATTTTCAGCATTCAATAGTCTCTCAAGTTTTGCGTCTCTCTCTCTCCCCAACTCTCTTTCCCTCTTCCCCTCCCCCAGGTCCTCCATTAGGTTTCTCCTGTTTTCCTGTTAGACCTATGAGTGCAAACATATGGTTTCTGTCCTTCTCTGCCTGACTTATTTCGCTTAGCATGACACCCTCAAGGTCCATCCACTTTCCTACAAATGGCCATATGTCATTCTTTCTCATTGCCATGTAGTACTCCATTGTGTATATATACCACATCTTCTTGATCCACTCTGATGAGCTTCAAGTCTTCCTTTCTCTTTGTCCATTACCCCCACCCCCAGTCCTTGCTAAATCATTTCTACAGTCTATCTACTCTGTTTCAGCAGTATCTTCTGTTTCTGTCTTCTTGTCTCTGTTCATATTGCCACTTTCCCAAGTCAAGTCCAGGTAGCACCCATACCAACATGCTCTCCAGACACCTGTCCTGCACGCCCAGCTCTCCAATGTGGGGCATTCCCACCCTCTGCTCTTCCTTTCCCAGAGGCTTTGTATTATAGGCCTCTTTCTCTCCCATGGGATTGACTCCAGTTGCAGCCCTATTTGCCAGTTCCTTTCTTTAAAATGGGGCTCTGAGGGAAGGAAGTCAGCTCTGTTTTTTGAGTGTCTGTTAGATAGTGGGTGGTGTGAAAACTTTACGTACACCTTCTTGTTGATCCATCAGTGATTCCATTCTTTCTCTCTTTCTCACATGTGAGGCAGGGGAGGCTTGGGATGGCTGGGTATCCTTTTCAGAGCACTCTAGCTAGTAAAAGGAGAGAGGCAGAATTCAAACCACATCTGCCTGCTGCAGGGCTTAAACTGTTTTCATTTTAGGGGCACCTGGGTGGCTCAGTTGGTGAGCATCCAACTTTTGATTTTGGCTCAGGTCACAATCTCACAGTTGATGGGTTCAGGTCTGCTTGGGATTCTCTCTGCCTCCACCCTTACTTGTGCACACATGCATCCTTCTCTCTTAAAAATAAGCATTTAAAAAAGAAATAAACACTCATAGATCTAACAGGAGAAACACAATAGGAGACCATGGGAATGGCAAAGGGGGGGAAGAGAGTTGGGGAGAGGGAGTGAGGCAAATCATGAGACACTTTGAAGAGGGAGGGGGGAAGGGGGAGGGGAATGATGGTCATAGAGAGGGGCACTTGTGGGGAAGAGCACTGGGCGTTATATGGAAACCAACTTGGTAATAAACTATATAAAAAATAAAACATAAAACCACAAAGGCAGAAAATGTGGAAGACAAAAAAGGAACAAAGAACAAAGTCAAAAATAAAAAATAAAATAAATAAATTTAAAAAATAAAAAAGAAATAAACTGTTTTCCTTTTATACTCATGTTGAATATTGTCTAGCTGCTGTATGGAGATGGTGCTTCTCCACGCAGCCTAAGATAGAGAAACGGGTAAAGGAAAGAACACACAAGTTGAGAGCAGAGAGCCTCTCAAGAAAGACTGGGCAGTCTGCCACCACAGCTCAGGGATCCCGGTGCCCATCTGTACTGCAGCTTGCCTCCAGCCCGTCCTCTACTCTCTGTTCCCCTCCCCTGCTTTGGTTTTCTCCATGGCACTTACACCACTTCTGACCTACTGTATATTTTTACTTATTTATTTATGATCTCTCTGCCCCACCTCAAGTTGTGAGCTTTATAGATCTTTTAAAATTTCACTTATTTATTTATTTATTTATATTGAAGTAGAGTTGGCATACCAGGTCGTATTATCTTCAGGCGTACAACATAGCGATCGGACAATTCTGAACATTAGGCTACACTCATCACCGTGAGTGCACTTACCATGTGTCATGACACAGCAGCCGTGCAATGTTACTGCCTTTCTTCCCCATGTTGTGCTTTTCATTCCCATGACTTACTTATTTTGGATATGGAAAGTTACAAAATGTGTACCTCTTCATCCCCTTTACCCACCAGCGTGGGTCACTCACCCCCACCCCCCACCTCTGGCAACCACCAGTTTATTCTGTTTATCCTCCGATTTCCATTTTTGTATATTCACTTGTTTGGTTTTTTAGATCAGGCTTCATGGATTTTCATCTCTTTTGTTCACTACGGTATCTCCAGTCCTTCAACAGTATCTACCGTATGATAGGTGCTCAGGATACATTATTTGACTGAACAAATGAATCCGTTAAGGTGGAATCAAAGTGAAGGAAGACATTGAATGAATTTCGGAGTTGCTTCGTGCACCAGTGAGTGTTTGTGGGTTACTTTTAGGGGCTGCAGATGCTAAGACAAAGCAGTAGGGTTGGTCATAGGTCATTACTTAGGAATGAGGTGAAGTGCTTGTCAGCAAATACAGTTTCTGAGATCATGTGCTAAGGAAGAGAATATGGCATTGGTATGCTGTCTCAGTTATTTATTGTTGCATGAGAAACCACCCTGTCACTTTATTTTATTGATTATTGTTCCTAATTCTGTGGTCAGGAGTTATGAGTGGTTCATTGACACAAAACGACCTCATTATTTATTTGGTCACACCCGGCTGGTGTCTGGGCCAGACTGAAACATCCAAGAAAGCTTTCTCCACATGTCTGACTCCTCAGTGTTCCTCTGCACAGTGCTCTCCTTCTTAACATGCTTAGCTTGGGCTTCCTGGAAGCATGGTGGGCTTCCAAGAGGGAGCTTTCCAAGCTATGAAGGTGGAAGCCACAGATCTTTTAAGGCTCAGCCTCAGAAGTCACATGTCACTCTCTGCTGGTAAAGATGAGTCACAAGCCTAGCCCAGAATAAAGAAAAGGGGAAGAGTTTACCTCTCAAAGACAGGATGGCAAAGAATATGTAGCTCCCTGTAGTCCACCACAGCTCATTAGGAGATTAGACTGTTAAGATGCCGAGAACTGGCTTCCTCCCAAGATGTACTTGACATTTCAAGAAGTTAATGAGAACTTATAGTGTAAAGATAATTTGCACAATTTTCTGAGACACCAAGTATGGCTTAAATCAGCAGCTAATCCCAAACTTGCTAAGTTTATAGAGAGATCTAAAAGAAGGACCAACTGGCAAGTGAATGAAATTACTGGCTGAAACCGTATTTCTTTTTTTTTTAAAAAGGCCTTTTATTATTTTAGAGAAATAGCTTAATTTTGTGAAAATTATATATGCTCATCATAAAGATTTCAAGCAATTATAAAAAACACAAGAAAGGAGCAAATCATCTAAACTTTCCCTGTGCAGACCAAAAACATGCTAACGTTTAGTGAGTTATCGTTTTGAGGTCTCTTTATGCTGCCATTCACTTAGTAGAATGGCTGACTTGTTGGCTGACATTATATATGTTATTCTAACAAAGTCTTAAAACAAAGTTCACTTGAATGTAAAAGAAAAATAAAATTTAAATGAAGGAAGTAAAAACCTGAAGTAAGGGCTATTAATTTTGGAGCTGTTAGTTCCTAAAAGATTACATGAAGATAATGGAAAAATATGCAACCATCAAAAAGTTGGATTTATGTAAACTATATGTTAAAATTTTATAGATAGTATTAGTTGTTTCTTACTACAAAAGTTGAAGTGATCAGTCTTCTAACACTGTATTCCACACTACTTTCCTCTGCTCCTGATTCTTGTGGCTGTGTTATTTTTACTTTGTGAAGTTGACTTTCTGGTTTTCTAATATAATTCCTACAGGTGTTTGTTCTGCGTTTAAACAGGTTCAGTGAAAATCATGGTTTCTTTGGTTCTAAGCTCTTCATTTTGATTCATCTTCTGGTTGGATGAATTTTTTCCCCTGTCTCCCGAAAAGATTTATGAGGACTGTATTCCCCAAATTCTTTCATGTTTGCGAATGTCTGCTTGTTGACTTTATAACCTTAAATAACAGGTATAATGTTATTGCACATTTACATCTTTCTAGATATTTTTGTGTTATGTTCCACTATGGAATGATGTTGCTTCAATTAGCCTGATTGTTTTCACTTCAGACATTTCTTGATTCCTTTTTTCATTGTAGATGCCTGCATACATCTTTCCATGTCTTTATTTGTTTCTTTTTGTTATTTTTTTAAGTTTACTTATTTATTTTGAGAGAGAGCAAGTATGAGCGGGGAGGGGCAGAGAAAGAGAGAGGAAGAGAGAGAAAATCCCAGGCAGGCTCTGTGCACTGTCAGCATGGAGCCTGATGTGGGGTTCCATCTCACCAACCACAAGATCATAACCTGAGCGACTGAGCCCCTCAGATACCCCGCATCTTTCCATGTCTTGAAGTTCAGTAACTTCACCTGGATAGGTCTTGTTGATGATAATTCTCTGTCATTTTTTCCAGCTGTGTTGTGTGTCCCTCTGATGATAATATTAACCTCTTTCATGGATTTAAGGAAAATATCCTATATTGTATCTCTGTGTACTTTTTATATTTTGCACCTCTATTTACATTTTGTTGTTGTCATTTTGTTTGTTGGGTTCTTTTGTTTCTTTGGGAGCATGTGTTATCCTTATGTTGTATTATATTTGTGTGTCCTCCTTGTCTATCATCTTCTGATTGCATGAATAAATTTTTCCCTCTGCATTGTTATATTTACCTCCAGCCTTCATTTCATGCCATTGATTTGCTTTTCAAGTGTGTTTATTCTATTCTTAGCTGCTTCTGATTTATCTGTTAGATATGAACTGGTGGTGTTTTGACCGCCACTTATTTTCTTAACTCTATAGTCTTTTTTTCTGTGTCTTTCTGCTGTTTCAACATTGCATCTTTGAGTTCCTGCTCTAGAGATTATGTATATATGTGACCCTTGAACAACACTGGTTTGAACTGCATGGGTCCACTTATACGTGGGTTTTTAAAAATTAAGAGTACAGTACTGTAAGTGTAGTTTCTCTGTCTTATGATATTCTCCTAACATTTTACTTTCTCTAGCTTACTTTATAGGAATACAGTGTATAATACATATTACATAAAAAAAATATGTGCTGACCAACTCTTTATGTTATTCTGGTCAACAGTAGGCTATTAGTAATTAAGTTTTGGGGGAGTCAAATGTTAATATGGATTTTCTGTGGCGGGGGGACAGTGCCCCAACCCCTGTATAGTTCAAAGGTCAGCTGTATTGTTGAGGTCCTTTTTTAATGAAAAGTGTTTGTAAGAAGACTGCTTCTAATATAAGGGTGTGTTTTCTTTTTAATTTGGGTTTTCAACAGTCTTATGTGTTCTCTTGCTTTCTTCTTCCACTGCTATTATTGTAGTATGTTTGTATAGTTGCTATAACATTTTTTCCCCATTTGGCTCATTCGTAACATGAGTTATTTAAATCTTAATGTTTCTTCTGACCTTGTGTAGTTGAATTCACCTGGACGTTCTGCCTTATTTGATATCAGTTATTTTCCTCCCTTTAAGCTACTTAATTATTGTATCTACTTTCCTATAGCCTGGGGTGTGGGGGGGAGAGTTGGGGGAGAGAAAGGGAGTGGACTTTACTTCAGCTGAATGAATAGCCCTTAGTGGAGGACTGTTCTTTATTCTGAATCCTTATTAAAATGTCCGTATCAGAGCACATCCCACTATGCTAAGGACTTACCCACCTTACGGACCTTGGTGTATCTCCCATTTCAATCTCAGGGCCTTGAAAGGTAACACAGTTTGGTGCCCCTTCTCCCCTTTGCTAAAATGATATGTTCGCGCTTCTCTTCTTGATGGTTTTTCATGGCTTTACCTTAGACTGGCTCCTTGTCACCTCAATTTACTGCAAGTAATACTAGTTAGAAATTTAAGAATTTTACTCTTACCCTCTTTCTTCAATACTGCTTCTGCAGGGTAGTGTGGGCTTAGAAGCCACTTAGTACTATCATAAAACAAAATATTTTTTTCCCTACCGGCACTCTTTTGAAGTTTTAAGTAAAGTTTTATGCCATTCCTTTGTTTTATTGTTGTTGGTAAAATTTTGACTCACTCTTTACCCTTACATTTCTTTCTTTTTCTGAGGAATAAAATTCTTTGGTGGGAAAATTCAGATGTTAGTGTAAGTTCAGATACAACTGAAGTGATTAAATATCAAGTATAATTCAGGGGTCACTATTACTCTCTTGCATTATTTATTTTCATGACTTTATGTAATTATCTAAAATTGATAGTTTTTGACTAAGAGTGTTACATATTAGGTAGCTAAAAATTGAGTTGACAGTAAGAGAAACTTCTGTTTTGCAATTTTTTGTTTTGTTTTGTTTTGCATTGAATGATGGAAAACTTGAGCAGAAAACAATTGCCTTACGATAGAGTACATACAGGATTAGGCTCCCTGGAAGGTCTGTGTCAGCTTCAGTAGGGAGCAAATAGGTCTCTGTTGAGCTCACTTGGTGGAAAACTTTCTGTATCCTTGGCTTCTGTTCTCACTGAGTATCAGTGGCAGGCAGAATTGTAAGGTGGCCCTGAGGTTCTCTTTTCCTTGTGTGTAGGCCCTGGATAATTTGTTCACCTTCAGTGTCAGTGGGTCTGACCTAATCAGGCGAGCTCTTTGCAGAGAGGCAGAGGGACTGAGACACGTAGTGGGTGCTTTCCTGCTGGCCTGGAAGATGCAACTTTGATGAGCCCGCAGCAGCCGCGAAGTGAACTCAGCCAACAGGCATGTCCGCTTGCAAGAGTTCTCCTCACGTGACACCTCAACCCCAGCCAGCACCTGGAGTTCTGCCGCGTGAGACCCTGAGTGGAGAACCCAGTGGAGCTGTGTCCAGACTCTCGACCTGCAGAACCGTGAGAACACCTACTGATTTGGTGTTCTTTTAAGCCACTCAATTGTGGTAATTAATTATGTAACAACAGTAAACCAATACAGTATATGAATTTTTAAAAAGTACTTCAGCTTTAAGTAAAGTGCTTTATTTTAATTGCCTGATTTCCTCCCTACAGGGAAACTATCATTTCTTACTTTATAATTTACTTTTTCGAAGAGGAAGCTTTTGTTATTCTGTTTCCAAATTTTATTGGGTTTTTTGGTGTTTTTCCCCACCCCCTCTCCTCTGCCCAGTTTTCTTCCTCAATCCTGGGGCCACAATGGGGAGTCTAGAATGTTTGCTGGTCCTGACTGTAGTTACAGTCTGGAAACACTGATGAGAATGGTTTCAAAGTGTAGTGGAGCCGCATTAGAACTGCGGTTTTAGAAAACAGGTCAATGTATAGGTGAATGGCCAATGGTAAGTTTGATGTGATCTTAAAATTTTACTTTTACTTTTTAATGTTAACCTTATTTATTTACATTCCCAACACTGCAGAATCGTGATGCGCAGCTCACCAAATTTCTACAGAGCGAATGTACTTATGTAACACACCCAGATAAGGAAACAACATTTCCAGAACTCTCAATTTCCCGTAGGCTCCCTTTCACTCGCTAACATCCCCTGTCCCCTCCAGGTAACCGCAATTCTTGTGTCCAGCAAGGTAGGTTAGTTTGCCTGTTGTTGAACTGTGTGGTTTTTTTTCTTTTTGGCTGTTTTAGCTCAGTATTATCTTTGTGAGAATCATTCATGTTGGTGCCTTAAGCAGTAGTTGGTTCACTCTTGTAGTTTTATAGAATTTATTGTGTAACTCTACCACAATTTCTGTACCCATTATACTAGTGTAGAATTGTATTTATTTTATTCTTGTGGAATGGGTTGGTTTCATTTGGGGCTCTTACCATTAGTGCTGCTATGAACAGTCTTATCCATGTATTTTGGAGTTTGGATGAATGCTCGTAGTATACTTAGAAGAATTGCTGGAGATTATATATATCGTATGTTTATATATAAGCTTTATGTGAAATATATATATACATTCTCAGCTTTAATAGATGTTAAAAAATAGTTTCCCAAAGTTACTGCATCATTTATACGCCCACCAGCAATGTATGAGAATGACACTTGCTTCCTGTCTTCACATAACACTTAGCACTGCAATTTTTATCATCAATGTCATCATCGTTTTTAATTGTAACCATTCTGGCGGGTGTTGGCGGTATCTCAGTGTGCTTTTAATTTCCATTTCCCCTCATGACTCATGATATTTAACACCTTTCCATATGTTTATTGAAGGCCAGTAATTTTTAAACTTTGGGTCATGATCTATTATTGGGTCATGAAATCAATTGAGTGCATTAAGACCAACATTTGAAAGACAGAGACATGCTGCAGACAGTAGAATAGCATAGAGGAGACTTCTGAATTGCAAATTATAATAGTAAGTTGCTATTGTGAAACTCTTGTTTCAATTTCATATACATAAATATATACATATCTGTGTCTGTATACCTACATATATATATATACATATGTATGCTTCAACTTCTTATTTATATACATAAGTCCCTGTGTACTGAGTGACTGTGAAAAATATATTTCTTATTATAAGAAATATTTGGTTTTATTTCTTATTGTCAGAAAGGTTTGCTAAACCCTGCTGTATACTGTACATTAAAAAAAAATCTGCAACTTCATTAAGACACAAACACCATGCTGGTCTCACTTGCACATAGCACACAACTGGGAGCCCGAACTGATAGCTGGCATAATGGAGATGTGACTCATGATGCTTTGCTGGGCCAAACTGGAAGCAGACCATTAAGATGAAGTATGTAAAGCAGAGGTAAAGTCCTTCATACAGCAAGAGTAGTCTGTACTTGAACAAGGGTCGGTTCCTCTGACAGCACCGCATGGGATAAAGAACACAATATCCCTAAACACAAAAAAGCCTTGGCCCTCCAGAACTTCTAAGCGAATCTCTGTTGGGGCACCTGGGCGGCTTGGTCAGTTAAGCGTTTGACTTTGACTCAGGTCATGAACTTGCCCTTCAGAGTTTGAGCAGCTCAGAGCCTGGAGCCTGCTTCAGAGTCTGTGTTTTCCTCTCTCTACCCTTCCCCTGCTCACACTCTGTGTCTCGCTCTCTCTCTCAAAAATAAATAAACTTTAAAAAAAGTTAGAATGAAAGAAAGAAAGGACGGAAGGAAGGAAGGAAGGAAAGGAGAGAATCTGGGGATGGCGATCTGGGAATCTGTGTGTTTCAAAAGCTTCTCCGCGATTCTGGTATTTTGACCACTTTGGGAACCACTGAGACAGGCTGGAGATGCCTGTGCATCTCACGTGTTAGGAAAGTTCTCAGGGAGATGGTGTTCTCAGTGTGCAAAACTTTTTTAAGCCTAACATTCCCCAAAGGGTAGTTCTCTCTTGTTTCTTTTACCCCCTAAATTATTATTCTATAGCAGCAAAACTCAGGAGAAGCCATTTAATTGAAGAACCATTATCTATAATTTCTATACAGTGAGAGTGGAAGACAGGAAGCAGAGTTCATTTGTTTTCTAGCCCCCCTCCCTAGATTGTAACTCCCTAACCCTCTTGTTCTACAACCCCGTTCCTTAATAGAGCCCCTATTGTGAGTTGCATACATGTCCTAATTATATCATACTTTGGTGCCTTTGTCTCTGAGATTTACTTTATTTTTACATTTGTGTACATTTTAAAGTTAAATTCTGAAGGCCTTATAAGCGCCCTGCTTTGTAATTAACAGTGAGCATGAGTAAGGTACCATAAAAGGTAGTGTGACAAATATTAAGCATGCATATTAGGGAATATTCAGAATCAATCTAGATTGCCTTGTCCCCTCTCACCAAAGGTAAGACTTATACTGTACAAAATTTGGGATAATGAATGTATAATTTGGACAAACCCTTCCTGAATGCCACTATTACTTTATATACTAATTATGTATATAAATGCCAGTGAGTTCTGTTTCCTTTGTGTGAATTTATGAATGTAATAAAACACTTATGGAAAGCTAATCAAATAACAGAATCTAAGATTTAATTATCAGCTTTTTAAAGATTTTATGAACCAGGTCTTCTGTATTGCCAAAATCACTTAGGTGACTTAGGAATCACAGAATCCTCCTTAATGTTTTATTGTATCCTCAGAATCAAAATGTTCTCTCTCTCTCTTTCTTTCTATACAGTTAACAAAAATTTAGCATAGAAGATACAAAGAGGGGCACCTGGGTGACTCAGCTGCTCTTGATTTCTGCTCAGGTCTTGATCTCACAGTGGTGGGATCAAGCCCCAGGTCAGGCTTCATTCTAGGTGTGGAGCGTGGTTGAGATTCTCTCCCTCTCTCTCCTTCTCCTCCTTCCTGCCCCTCTCCTGCTCAAATGTGCACTCTTGCTCGCTCTCAAAAAAAAAAAAAAAAAAAGAAAGAAAGAAAGAAAGAAAAAAGAAAGAAGAAAAGGAAAAATTATTAAAACTACTCAAATTTCCATAACTCAAATAACAGTGCCATTTATATTTGGTAGAATTTCTTCTAGACAACTCAGTCTACACACACAGACACACTCACTCATACAAACCTCTAGTTTTACATAAAAATAAATTAGTAAAATGTATGATGCTCTTGTCTTTTAGGGCTAGACATTGTTTTCTATCCACTTTTATGTGCTTTCATGTCAGTAAATAGTAAGAACCTCATAATTTTTAATGGTTACAGTAAACGTCCATAATTACATCTGTATCTGTACCTGCATGCATGTACCCTAATGTAACTAACCTCCTATTGATATTTATACTGCAACTTCCCCCTCTCTGTTATGTGTTTAGTTTACCTTCTTGCACATTTATCACTTTGCACTTGTACAGTTATATTCTTAAATTCCTGGAAGCCTGATGGCTGAGCCTAAAGGTAAATACTGATGAACGTCAGTTCCCAGACTGCCCTCCAGAATGGTTATCTCAGTTACAACTCCTACTAGCAAAATGACAGCGTGCTTGTTTTTCACACTTTCTCAATATTGGATTTTGTCTTTCTTAAAAATTGACAAATGGTCAAAAATTCTGTCATTTAAAAATTTGCATCTCTTTGATTATGAATGAAATTGTACATATTTCCAAGTGCTTGTTGGATATCCCTATTTCTTCTTTGTTTAACTGCTTCAATATCTTTATTGGGATGGTTTTGCCTTTTTCTCATTGGCCTGTAAGAGATCTGTGAATATTGAGTTATTGTTATTTGGACTCCAAGTTTGTCATTTGACTTTTTAAAAAATCTTTTTTTATGTTTTTTTATTTTATTTTATTTTTGAGAGACAGAGAGAGACAGCATGAGCAGGGGAGAGTCAGAGAGAGAGGGAGACACAGAATCCAAAATAGGCTCCAGGCTCTGAGCTAGCTGTCAGCACAGAGCCCGACACGGGGCTCGAACCCACAAACCGTGAGATCATGACCTGAGCTGAAGCCAGACACTTAACCGACTGAGCCACCCAGGTGCCCCTGTCATTTGACTTTTAATTCCACACACAGTAATTTTTAACTTAAAGTAAATGTCACTTGTTTTTATTTTTGTAAATAAAATTTTTGTCAAAAATTTCTCACTGTGTCACTTTATAGTTTTACGCTTTGGTATCATACTTAGGAATGATGATTGTCCTTCCAGGATTGCAGAAATACCCATATTTCCTCATAGTAGCCTTAGAGTTTAAGTTTTTTACATGATAATCTTTGATCCATCTGGGATTTATTTTTGAATAAGGAGAAAGATAAGCCAGTTTTATTTTTACTTACCCCCATTGCTAGTCAGTCGTCAGACTTCAAGAGTACATACCTAATTTCCCACTGTTTTAAAGTCACTCATTTCCTTGCATTATTCCCTTATATATTTGAATCTCTTCTGGGCTCTGTTCTGTTCAATTGACCTGTCTATTTCTGAATAATTATTACTGTGTTTTGTTTCTGTGGCTTTACACTATTTTTTTCCTTGTTTTATTTTTGAGAGAGAGAGAGAGAGAGAGCAGGAATGGTGGAGGGGCAGAGTGAGAGGTGGACAGAGGGTCCGAAGTGGGCTCTGTGCTGACCGCAGTGAGCCTGATGCAGGGCTCTAATCCACAAACCCTGAGATCATGACCTGAGCCGAGGTCAGACTGAGCCACCCGGGTGCCCAGGCCTTACACTTTTTTTTTTTTATGAAATAAGTATCCCTTCAATGTTCTTCTTTTCTAGATTTTTCTTTTTCCATATTTATTTGATGAATGTAAAAATCATTTGGTGAAATTAAGAAAAGCCCTGCTGGAAATTTCAAGTAGGATTGTATAATATTATTGTATAATTATATTTTCTGTGTGTGTGTGTGTGTGTGTGTGTGTGTGTGTGTGTATGTGTGTATATACTTTGTATATATATATTTTTTGTAAATTTACATATAGTTGTAAAATCAAGGGAATATTGGCTCTTTCATAATACTGGGTTTTAGTTTTTTAAAATGTCCCTTTGGATTCAGGCATTCTCTTAGACCTTTCAGTAGCATTTTATGTGTTCTTCATATAGACTCTGGCATTTAAAACATTTAACTAGATATTTTAGTTGATTGTTGTCTTGAATAGAGTTATTTCCTTTCATAGTGTTTCTCATAATTGATTTTAAAAAAACTATTGACTTTTGTTTATTTATTTTATTTCCAGACACTTTAATGAGCACTCAAACATATTTTTAAATCATTTTTTGGTGGATTTTAGCCTTCAAATGTCTCACCAGGTGGTACCCAGGAGACTAAAAAAGTAAATATAATTGCCTTACCATAGGACATGACTTGAGAATGGAGTCTAAAATAGGAATTTATGGAATATAATTTGTACATCCAGGAAGGACCAAATGTGGGCTGACCTCCATGTAAGTCAAATTAGGTATATTAGAATAAATAAGCATGCTGTGCTTATGAGATTATTTAATATTGTGAGATGTTCTTGGTACTCAGTCTCTCAGGGATAATCTTTGTGAATTCCATATTATTTATGTGAGTAGAAGAAAGGCTGAATTTAATTAAGCCTGAAGATAGAATTCCCTGTTTAGGTAAGGACTGTAGGAAGAATGGAAGGGAAAACAACCAACTTCTTCAACAATAGGAGTCTACAAGGCTGTGGATTCCAGGCTTGCTGATTTTTTGTATAACCCCACAGATAAAATATAAATTTTCTTGTTGAGAGTGATCCTACTTCTTCCTTCTGGTAAACACCCACGGGCCCTAACTACCCACATCCCAACCCCCCAGTAAGTAGGTGTAAGATGGTCTGACAGTGCCATCTGGTGGCCACCTGGGGAACTGTAGGAACTGGTCTCTTCCTGTTGGACGTCTTGCCTGGGTTGGTATCCTGGAAGCTAGATCCAGGCTTGGGAACAAGCAGCTTATGCCTGTGGCTACAGGCAAAGAGAGAAGATAATCAAAATCCAAGTCCTGGCAAAGGCTTGCTGGGGGAGCTGGGAAACAAGGAAGACGCCAAAAGGCTACATCCACAGGAGTTGATAGCAAATATGAGATCTGAAAACAGAGCTCTGCAAAGCAGTTACAGCAGGAAAAACCTGAACCATTCATTCCTGAACAATGAATAGATATATGTTCATTTTTAAATGGAACATCTTAGAGCAGGGATTAGCTTAACCGTATGTTTCTAGTTGGTTCCAACACCTTTCTTCAGGGGTTTCCTCATCTATCTTTTATTTTTATTTTTTATTGTCCTAAAATTTTTTCCCCACAGCTTAAAACTCAGATAATTTCGGATAAGTCCAAATGGCAAAATCTGCTCCACATTCCCTTTCTTCCTCTCTCTTTCTCCTCTTCCTTCCTTGCTCCCTACTTCATTTTCTCTTTTCCCTTCCTTTTCAGCTCTAATTCTTGCCTTCTCAGGAAATCCTTCGTTTTTCTCATCCTTCATTCTGTTTGAGAGCCAAAACCTAGTCCTAAGATTACCTGATAAACCTCGGGATAGTGCTTGTGGGTTAGCTTTATCGGGGAAAGGGACCTAGAGATTGTGAAATGTGTAACTTGTGCCACTGACCCCCGAATCCTTGGAAAGAATCAAGAAGTCCCTTCAATATTCCACGAGGCTCAGTCCTCCTGTTCAACCCAACACAATTTCCCCAAGTGCCTGCATTCAAGATTTTTGTCTCTTGTATTCACAGCCGTGTCCCCAACTTTTAAGACAGCACCTGGTATGTGGAAAGAGCTTGATTAATATTTGTGGAAGGAATGAATAAATACTCTTGATGAATAAACAAATATGGCGGGTTCCTTTCTACTGATATTTCAATTTTAACTTGTTATAAGTGCTGCAGTGATGCTGATTTTCATTGGGAAAGCATGGTTTCGACTTTTGTGGGATAATTTAAGCCAAAAACGTGAGGCTAATGTCTACCACAAAACAATTATTTCTAAAATTTCAACCTACCAACTGAGACCCTTTCAGGAGATAACCTGTTGCTAAGTTGAGGACTCTCCGCCCTTCCTTTTCATGTGTGAAGAGTGCATCTTTTATAAACACCCATGAAGTTAAAGAAAAATGACCTGCTTTTACCTGTCTTGGCTCTTACGTGCTCTTTGCATCCCCCTCCCCCTCTGCAAATAGAAGCTAAGGCCTTTAAATCCAGAGAAGAAAACAAATTTGTAAACTGGAAACCGTTAAACATTTGGTAAAACATCTTGCCGTGTATGTTCTGTTTGCTGAGTCTCTTTTGCATTGGAAATCCTTGATAACAGAGATGGAGAAATATTTATTCTCCATATAGAACTAAGCACGGAAAAAACGTTGGCTTTACCTCATGTTTTTCAGAGTTGTGCCCCTTTTTTGTGATCCTTCTCAGGAGAGGAGAGACGAGGTAGGCCGTTTTTATTTTATAGCTTGTTCTTTTGACATTGCTCTTGCGTGCGAATTTTCTGGGCATAAAAAATGATCACTTGCTACTTTCCATTCCAAAACTCTAGGATTTCCTTAATGTCTCACAAATCTCTGTGATCTTTAGGAAATGCTTTCGCTACAGTGCAAAGGGGAATTTAAAATGAATTAAAAGCTTGTCTGAATTAAGACAGCCCAGGAGATCCGTGGGTGTGTAATATCAGAGTGTGGTAGACCTCGGTTACTTTGTGAGGATGTGTCACAACATCCCACGGCAGGCTTGACATTTTGTTCCCAGCTGACTTCGGTGGCAGTGGGGGTGGGGGGACAGTGGGCGTTTAATCTTCGGTTCATTGACGGCGTGGAGTAGGAGAGGCTGCAAGGTGTACGGAGAGCGTGGCCTAGCGTCGTCGTAGAGGGCTCCCCAGCTGAGCCCTGGCAGTACCTCTGGCTAACTGCGAGGTCGGGAAAGAAGTAGGTAACATCTCGGAGCCTTAGTTTACCTCTCTGTGAAATGGGAATAATGACACCTGCCTAGAAGGGCCGTCCTGAGGAATGGAACCGCTGGGTGATGCACCTGGCTGGTGATGCTTCTCGCTGCTCAGTGGGGTCATAGAGTCACATGTTCCTCTCCACTTCTCACCTAGGTACCTTGGGATCACGAGGCCGCTCACGTACCCGGTGAGGCAGAACGGGAAGTGCATGGCCAAAATGATTCTCTCCGTCTGGCTTCTTTCCGCCTCCATCACGTTACCGCCGCTCTTCGGATGGGCCAAGAACGTCAACGATGACAAGGTGTGCTTGATCAGCCAGGACTTCGGCTACACGATCTACTCCACGGCAGTGGCGTTTTACATCCCCATGTCCGTCATGCTCTTCATGTACTACCAGATCTACAAGGCCGCCCGCAAGAGCGCCGCCAAGCACAAGTTCCCCGGCTTCCCTCGCCCCACGGAGCCCGACAGCGTCATCTCCCTGAACGGCATGGTGAAGCTCCAGAAGGAGGTGGAGGAGTGTGCCAACCTCTCGAGACTCCTCAAACACGAAAGGAAAAACATCTCCATCTTTAAGAGGGAGCAGAAGGCAGCCACCACCCTGGGGATCATCGTCGGGGCTTTCACCGTGTGCTGGCTGCCGTTTTTCCTCCTCTCCACGGCCAGACCCTTCATCTGCGGCACCGCCTGCAGCTGCATCCCGCTCTGGGTGGAGAGGACATTTCTGTGGCTGGGCTACGCCAACTCCCTCATTAACCCTTTTATATATGCCTTCTTCAACCGGGACCTGAGGACCACCTACCGCAGCCTGCTCCAGTGCCAGTACCGGAATATCAACCGCAAGCTCTCGGCCGCAGGCATGCATGAGGCCCTGAAGCTCGCCGAGAGGCCCGAGAGAGCCGAGTTTGTGCTGTAAGGTCATTTATCACTGGTTTCCTTTTCTCCCCCCACCCCTTTGACGGGACTTCTCGAAGCATGTCACAGAGGGCTAGCCGATTCTCTACCCAGCAGATCAGATTAGAATCGAGAGTACTGTGGACTCCAGGCCTCCCCTCAACAGAATTCCCAATCCCCAAAGCCAGAGCCGGGTACTTTGCGGGACTGGAAGACGGGACTGATCTGTCGATGACTTGCATGGTGTGATGGACAGGGAAGGTGCCGTGTCCCATCCCTTTCCCGTAAACAACATCCAGATCATGTCCCGGATCTCCTGTGCTTGTAACATGATTGCTTTCAGTGCTGTTTCTCTGACATCCAGTAAAGCTTTTTTGATGACCTCATCCTTCGCTGATAAAGGCGTTTGAGAAAGGGAGCAAATTCACACAGGCTACAGGGAAGCAGCCTGCACCAAGAGAGCGGTTAGCCGGGGAACGTGCCAGGATGAGGCCGAGTCTTGAAGGCTGCAGAGCTTTTAGGAAGCGCTGCCCACCCTCGGGGGAGGAGGGAACCCGTGATGGCGCTGAGTCTGTCTAGGAGGCCTCAGTGACCTTCCCAGAAGCAGTTGCAGTAGGTGCTGGGAACTGAAAGAGGATTTGCGGAGGGCCAGCTGTGATTCGGAGGTGGCTGTTTACCGGCAGCCCACACCTGGTGAGTTTGGTGTGTAAAGAGACGATAGAGAAGGAGACGTGGAAGGAGACGATAGAGCTCATTAGGGCTGTCAGCTGGTCACACCACAGTTTTGCTTCAGGGGCGCCTGGGTGGCTCAGTCAGTTAAGCATTTGGTTTCGGCTCAGGTCATGATCTCACAGTTCGTGGGTTTGAACCCCGCGTCGGGCTCTGTGCTGACAGCTCAGAACCTGGAGCCTGCTTCAGATTCTGTGTCTCCCTCTCTCTCTGCTCCCCGCCCCCCCCCCCTCATGCTCTGTCTCTCTCTGTCTCAAAAATAAATAAAACGTTAAAAAATTTAAAAATAAAAAGTAAATAAATTTGAGGCAGAGGCCACATCCTCCTGTTTGAAAGCTGTATGAGGGCGAAGAGATTGGGGTGAGAAGATGGAAGGTGCTGGTGAGAGAGAGAGAGAGCAGAGCAGTGTTGGCCGTGAAGGGGGAGGGGGGAAGGGAGCAGCCAGAGAACCACGGGCCGCCGTCTTGTCCAGGCCCTTCATTTGGCAGAAGAGGTAACCAAGCTGGAGACCAAGGCAGCCCCCAGTAAGCTAGTGCATCATCTGAATCTTACTTCTGTGAACTCTTCATGTATTACATTCCTATATGTAGTAGATGTGACAACATATACATGTATGTAATATATGTAGTATGTGTAACATCTGTGCCAAAAGAGCAGCGCAGCTCCAGGAGGACACCGAAGTGCCAGAGGCTCCAAACCTAGGATACCCCACCCCCAGCCCCCAGCCCCTCCACAAATGGGACTGAAAACCTCTAGGATCTCCGCCTGTTCTCTGACTTCACCAACACAGCATATTTGCCTCTGGGGCTTTAGCTTTTTATTTGGAGATTGTTTGCCAGTTAGTCTAAGACAGAGGTCAGTGAGCTTTTACTGTGAAAAAGATGATAAGTGTGTCAGGCTTTGCCAGCTGTAGGTCTCTTAAAACTCCTCCTCTCTGCCTTTGCAGTGAGAAAGCAGTCAGAGACGTAAGTAGCCAAATGAGCATGGTCCTCTGCCAATAAAACGTTATCTACAAAAACAAGCAGCCAGCTGAGTTTGGCCCACAGGTCATAGCTTGCTGCTCCCTGGTCTAAGAAAATGACTATCCTCTCATGACATCTCTTTGTTTGATTTAGTGGGATTGATTTTATTTATAATTACAGAATCTGAAAATCGTTTGGAATGACTGGCCTAAATATACATTAACTTCAGGAATTTTTTTTAAGTTTATTTATTTATTTTGAGAGAGGAGAGAGGCAGAGAGAGTGAGAAGGGAGAGAAAGAATCCCCAGCAGGCTCTGCACTCTCAACCCTGAGCCTGATGTGGGGCTCGATCTCACTAACCATGAAATCATGACTTGACCTGAAATCAAGTGTTGGACACTCAACTGACTGACTCACCCAGGCTCCCCAACGTCAGGAAGTTTCTAATAAGAGTTGGAATAGCTGCTAATTTAAAAAATCTGTACCAGGTAGCTTTCTAGTCCATCCAATGTGTGAGGACTCCTTTTTAAATTCTTTCTTATAACTCTACCCTATATTGAAAAGGATGCAGAAAATGCATTGATGTCTCTCCTGTCCTGCGTAATTTCTATGGGACAAACCGAACATAAACATACACATATGCACCCTCATCCTCTTTGTAATAAGAATGACAGAAAGGTGGCAACAGGAAAAGCTGTAGGATTCAAAGCAGAGGAACATAACTCAGAGCTCACCCTAACCCTGATCAGGGAAGACCTTGGAGGACATGGGCTCGCGTACGTCTCTGGAAGTAGTCAAGCATTTATAGCTAGAGCAGAGTAGAAATTAAAGACAGCAGGGGGCCTCATGCAAAGGACAGTCTGGCTGATGCTAAGCATTGGGGTGCGGCAAGATTTGGAGATGACAACTGAAAAATACAATGAGATTAAATTATGAAGGCTCTTCCATTCCAGCTGGGATTTTGCCCCCAGGGCACATGTGACAGTGTCTAGAGACATTTTTGGTTGTCACAGTTGGGGGAGGGGAGGACCTACTGGCATCCAGGGGGTGCTGCTAAACATCCTGTAATGCAGGGCAGCCTCCCTCAGCAAAGAACCACCCCACCCTCGATTCTGACATGTTGATGTTGCAAAGCCCTAGTATGGACAGACATAGGCCGTTGACTCAATCTCTGTAAATAGGAGAACAGGAATCGTCAAAGAGACAGACTGATCCAGGGGTAGAGGCTGGAAGTCCAGTCTCACCAGTGGCTGGTTTTCTCCGGGAACATTTGAGGCCTACTGCAGGCAAAGGGTGACACCAGGCACGTCAGGGGACAGGAAGATGAGTAAGTGAGCAGGCTTTGGCTCCGGACGCTCACAGTCCAGTGGGCCAGGCTGGCCGTGGACATGGTGGTGAGAACAACTCACAGTTCTTCTGGAGTTTCTGGAACAACGGTTTGTGTCAAATCCCCAGCTCACAGCAAACCTTCTCGGGATCCTTGTCCCCACTACCTGTGGGGACCTCCAGCAACCAGACTTGTTGGCCAGCCTGTAGACTCAAGGTTCCTCCCTCCAGTCTCTCCAGCCCTTTCCTCCCTCTCTGGCTGCTTGTGTTCGAATTTCGTTCACTTATGCCTCTAACTCTGCCTTCTTGGCTCTATTTTTCCCCCCTACATAGTAGTTTCCTTCCTTCTCTGTGTAAACAGTCTACTAGATTGTGTATTGCTACTTCCAGACATCTACCCCTTTCTTCCCTTTTTCTTGATCAATGTAACAAGAGACTCAGGAGCCCAACAGGCACTAGGGAATCTTCCTTGGTGTAGGGAGTGGATAGAGAGAAAAGCTCTGTGAGCTTCACTGGTAATTTTAATTCACTTCTAAATTATAACCTTTGTCCCTTTTTCACAAGTATTCGAATCTGGTAATACAAAACCAAGTGTGATAATGTGATTATGTGAAAGCAGGGATCCTCTGTTTTTCTTTTTAATTTGACAACCTTATCTATGGATTTGCTTTGAATTGCCGTCAGTTATTGTCACGTTGTGACAAGTTTGGTTCTTCGACACCATTATTGTGAACAATATGGAAAAGCAATTTATGACATACTTCCATATAAAGGAGTTTCATGAAGTTGTTCTGAAGTAGCTCCCCCTGCCCCTCTCCCTTCTTCTTGGTGATCATATTGTCTTTCTCTTCAAAAAAGTTTTATTATCCGTGTTGATTGCAGTGGTGAGCGATAGAATCATCTTGGGTTTCTGTTATGAGTTCTGTCCATCTGCGGCCCCATGGTCCGTGCTGAAGCTTTGGAGTTCAGGGTGATTCTACTGTTTCCTTATGGAAACCAGTGATAAAAACAAACACAAACACAAACAAAAAAACAACAACAAAAGGGATCCTAGCAGAAACTGGAAGACCCTGAAATTTTGGGTGTCCGTGGTGGGACGTTGCCTTAACGGCAGAAGCAAACAAAAACTTTGTTATTTCAGGGATTCCTGCACACACACCCTCCCTCCACCATGGTAGTATTTTCCTCATCATTAACTAACTGTTGGGCTTTTTATTTTTATTAAATCGTCAGTTAATAATAATAACAGCTTGTTTGCATCATGCTTTGCAGCGGCCTGCATTTTAACTTTGAGATATCTCTTTAGGAAAGGTGATGGAGTGCCTGGATGGCTTACTCAGTCAAGTGCCCAACTTTGGCTCATGTCATGATCTTGTGGTCTGTGGGTTCGAACCCCATGTCGGGCTCTGTGCTCATAGCTCAGAGCCTGGAGCCTGCTTGGGATTCTGTGTCTCCCTCTCTCTCTGCCCCTCCCCCACTCATGCGCACGCGCGTGCTCTCTCTCAAAAAAAATAAACATTTAAACAAATTTAAATAGGAAAGGTGGGCAGCTGGCCTCTCTTGCTTTTTCTAACATATTGGTCTGTACTCTGAGTAGATGCACACTGCACCAGATACCATCAAGCGTACAGGCGGGTATACAAGAAAAATAAGCCTTGGGGGAATGTTTTAGGGAGAAATCGGAAGGAGGCGGTATTTGGAGTGGGCCTTGAATAAAGAGCAGGACGTTAACAAGAAGGGACTGCAGGGGTGGGAGTAAAGCTGAGTCTACTCCTAGCAGATGGGACAGTATGGACAGAGGGGCACAGATGTGGAGGGAGGTAGACAGGGAAACTGGGGCAGGGGTGCAGCAGTACTGGAAGCTGGGGAAAGTCAGCAGGCAGGGCTAGGTGGGCAATGTGGGGAGGGGCAGAGATGAAGACTTTGGAGCAGGAGTGAGAGCAGGACTGCAGTATAGATGGGGCTCACAATAGGAGACAGGAGTGGGTTAAGAGAGCAATGTGAAAGTGAGGTCTCCTCCCACAAGGACCCATATTAGGAGGGTGGCATTGAGACAGAATTTGGTAGTTGACTGGCAGGCGGGTGGTAAGGGAAGGGACCTGGGAAATGGTGCTACAGGCTTGAGGACTGGAGGGATTCAGTCCATTTCACAAACGGATTGAGTAGAGCTGCACTGAGCTGCAGAGAAGTGCAGTCTCCCCTCTGTGTTGAGCACTGGCCAACGCCCCAGGGTAAGAATAGGCGTGGAGCATCACCAGGGACACAGTCTGTTTCCAGTGTCTTTTCCCACAAACCCAGGAGCCCAGAGCTGTGGGTTTGAGCTGAAGCATGGCTCTTCTCTTGAGGCGCCATTCTGTGAGGTGACGGACAAAGCAAGAGATGATGTCTTATGGAGAAACTGATCCTGTCACCAGGAAAAACCCATCTGTCCCGTCTTGAAAACCAAGTGAGAATGGTACTGTCGATGAGATGGGGAGGCAAAGCCTGGGGTGCACTGCCAGGCCCCCAAACCCCGATAGACCTAGGTCTCAAGCTCACATGTAGCGTTTGGTAAGTGGAGTCCTTTGAAGGTACAGGGTTAGGGGAGAACGTGGCTCTGCACCAAGAAGAGTCTTGTCCTCAGCTGTTGGCCAAGACTTCTCCGTGACTCATGCCTCTTCGCTTCTGTAAATCCGAGAGGAAGGAATGAGGGAGATGGGGGTTCCTGGCTTTTGTACACGTGCCTTTCTATAAATCACCTTCCGAGGCTTGAAGGGAGGGACACTCCTCTTAAGTGGACCTCATTATTCTTTTCATGTGGGGCGAGCACAGCAGTATTTTGCAGGGAGTTTTGAGAGTGGAGGCATCTTTACCTGCAGCTGTATTATCAAAGTGAATTTCTAAATGGATTATCTGGGGCTGATTTGCAAATGTATTAAGGCCCTGGCAACTTATAGAAGTTATAAAATTTATGAAAAGAGCCACAGCACTCTCTCTTTCCTTTTAGAAAAAACTCATCTACCCCCTTAGAAGCCACAACTGATTCAAATTACTGAATGCTGTAAAAATTGAATCCACCCACCACAAAATGAAAACTCACATTTACGGTTCTGCTAAATCATTTTCTTGTCTTCTCTCTCTCTCTTTCTTTTTATAGACAAAACTCGGACTACTGTAGGAAAAAAAGTCATGATTCATGATCAAAAGTGGAATAGCAGAGATGAAATAACCAGGCAAGACAGAGGTGGAAACAGTGCAGTCATTTGCTGAGACTGTGGCATGGAGCGTGGCTTCGTCCTTTCCTGGAATGGCGGAAACGTGACAAGCAGGGTGATCTTTTGGACAGCGTGTATTATGAGGGAGATGGTGACCTCTCCTCTTTTTCTGTGGCTCTTGTGTGCCAATGAAAATAGTTCTCAGTTTAAGGCCGCCAGATCAGCTCCGCGGGAAAGCATACAGAGTTGAGTCTCAGAACGGAAACAGTCTCTGGTGCTGTGTGTGTCCAAGTCCGTACAAATGGAAGAAAGTTCCAGCGCTCACTTCCCATACTTCCGAGTCTAGGCATTGTGGTGAATATTCAGGAATCACTCACGAGACAGAATGTATGTTGTGGTAGGACAGAGGGTGTTTTTCCAAGCAAACTGTGGCAAGCGTAGTGTTGAGTATGTTGCATGTCTGTGTTAGAAAACAGAATCTCGTCATCAGCTAATATAAATGATTTCCCAGAGCAGTGTCTGGTTAAAGCTTTTGTCAAATAGTTTCACTTTTTCTTTTTTGCAGGGTCCCTGTGACTTCCCCACCAATGTATTTTTCTTTGTTACCTCATTGATTGTTACGGTTTAACTCAGGAACAGATCTCAGGATGGAGAGGATCATAAAACCTGAATAGAGCTTTTTCTTGCACTCACACTTCTGAAGGGTCCTGAGAGATGAGGGGGACTCCTTCTGAGAGGAAGGCTGTGTACCCGGATGAAGAGTGGGTGCTACCTACCCGTACTGTGTTCCACCATGGTTACTGGCACAGAACTTTGGGCTGTCAGGTTCTCACAGAGGCAGTGGGCTCACGAGCTGCTCCATAACTGTGTCCTTTGGGGGAAGAAGTGTGGGAACAGTGGGGTTTCCATGAAAGGTTATGCTTTCAGAGACAGAGTATCAAGATGTTAATTCTTTGTGAGCAGCACTGTATTAAAGTGAATGGTGTGAGGTAATGCTCAAAATCCCATTCCGTTCCTTCAGGAGGGTTCGTTTTTGTGTTCTGTGTCATCCTAAATCAAATGTGTGCCTGGCCAGTTCTGTTCTTCTTCCCTCTCTCTTCCCAAAGCGGTAGGTATTAAGGGCAGGTAAGGAAACAGAAAAGGCCCCTTTGTGGATGGTATTATTTTTTTAATGGTACTAGTTAATATGTAATGAGACAGGAAGATGGCGGATCAGAAGAGTACCTCCAAGGGGAAGAAATGAACACAGACCTTCATTTGATAAAAGAGAACTGACAGAGAAAATTATTTTCCTACAAGAAATGTAGCTGTCCTCTCCCAGGAAAATGTGGAATTCCAACACGGATTACAGATTTCTTCAGCTTTCACTGACATTGCATCTCACCAGGCACAAAGGGTCTGGAAGGGGAGGTGGGCACCGTCCCTTCAGACAAAGCTTGTGCAAATTCCTGACCCACAGATTTGCTAAAGTGACTGTATATACTTACATTCATAATTTAAATGATTAATTCTGGTCAGATAAATGTTGTTAAATTTGAAAATGTTTTATTACATCACATCAAATAAAGTTTATTTGTAGCTGTAATAAAGCAACTTTAGTAATGATTTTTAATTGAAGGCGTGCTGTCATGAATATTGCTGTATGTGGACTCGCAGAAGGGCGAGCTTTGTAGGTTTTGCTAAAATCCTAACAGGTAGTTAAGCCAGTCTGTATTCACTGCATGTCACTTGTCACTTTTTATTTTTTTTAAGAATGACTGTTGGGTCCTTGATTTGATTATTGGGCATTCATTGGGCTCCTGTGATGTTCAGCACTGTGGACATCGAGGGAACAAGGTGGGTAAGGCGAGTCCTTACTTTTCAGGAGTGTGCCAGCAGACTGAAGGCAGATGTTCCTCGGATCGTCACCGTATCACCTAGAAAGCGCCATGGCACAAGACAAGGCTTTATGGTTAACTGGATTGATTCAGGTTCTCAAATGGGTGTGTTTAATTTTTAAAAGAAAAATTTTTAACATTGATTCATTTTTGAGAGACAGAGCATGAGCAGGGGAGGAGCAGAAAGAGAGGGAAACATAGAATCTGAAGGAGGCTCCAGGCTCTGAACTGTCAGCACTGAACCCGATGCAGGGTTCGAATTCACTGACCATGAGATCATGACCCGAGCTGAACCTAGACGCTCATCTGACTGAGTCACTCAGGCGCCCCTTTTAATTTTAAAAATTTTGACCTTCATTATTCAAATGAACTCTTTATCACGACTGATTTGAATGCCTGGTTACTGAACTCTCTGCTTTATTTTGGTCACATGTGCTTTACATGCCTGGGGGCCAATTGAAAGGGAAAACTAGAAGTCAAGAGAGAATGAGAGAAATATCAAACACTTTGTACCATTACACACATGACATCATTTGTGCCAAAGGTGCAGCTTTTGTTTTACCCAAGAAGTGGGAAAATCGCTGAGATAAGCACTTTACACATATTTCATGACTGTTCAGCGAGAATGACTGTTAGAACTTACCTCTTGACTCAAGAGTGTTAGCCGTCACCCTGTGAGGCTGGTGTTGTGAAATGGTGCTCGGGCAGGTGAGTACATGTGACCTATAACTGAGTGTTACCTTAGGGTTTAGTTTTACTGTGTAAATATAAAGCAGGGGCACTCCTAGAGTTCCTGGGTTTCCTGGAAATTGTTTTCATAAAGCCTCTAACACTGTTCCATGTGCTTAAGATGATTGTATTTGTTTCTGATGATCCTATTTCCATGGAGTTTTATTAGATTCATTGATTCCAGGCATGATATGGACAATATGAATAGAAAAGTCAGACCATTTTACAGATAATTTATGCTACTGTAATGCTTGTTTGAATTGTCATCTGGTGGTGGTAGGGATTTTCCTTGCAGCATTTTGACAGTCAACTGAGTCATTGACTTAATGGATAGAAATGTTTATAAATCCTGCATTATTTATTTATAGTTACTTATTTTTTAAATTTATTTATTTTGAGAGAGAGGGAGCATGTGAGCAGGGGAGGGACAGAGAGAGAAGAGAGAGAGAGAGACTCCCAATTTGGACAGAGAGACAGAGACAGAGAGAGCATGTGAGCAAGGGAGAAACAGAGAGAGAAGAAGAGAGAGAGAGAGAGAGAGAGAGACTCCCAAGCAGGCTCCTTACTGTCAGCACAGAGCCCAGCCTGGGGCTCAAACTCACAAGCTGGGAGATCATGGCCTGAGCCAAAACCAAGAGTGAGCCACCTAAGCGCCCCGTAAACCTTTCATTTTTTAAACAGTCTAGGTTTCCCATCCCAGGACCTTGACACATGCTTGCTCCCTCTATCCAGAATATTCCTCATGTTTTCAAAGATTTACTTAATGTATATCTTCATCATGATTTAGTAATTCTTCAAGGGCAGGGACCGTATCTGTTTTCCTCACTAACATGCCCAGCGCTTAGCATTGTGGTTGCAACATATATAGGCTGCATGTAATAAATAGTTCTTAATAGGAAGGAAAGAAGGACAAAAGAAGGAAGAAGGTAGAGGGAGAGCAGAAGGCCAGTATTTGCTTGGCATCCTTTTTAATTTTCGGAGGAGACAGTCGAGGAGAGTTGGTGTGATCAAGTGACATGCTCCGTGAGTGGGACAGAAAGGGCAGGAAGTGAGGTCTCCTGTGTGCAGCGTAGGGCAGGCCCTCCGCTACAAGGTGCTGCTGCTTTTGCATGCTTTTCTCATGTCAAGAGAGCAAGCTTTTCCTAATTTCCTGCACTAGAAGAGCAGAGCCATGTATGTGTTATGGCCCCTATGTTGAAACTAGCCAGATGGTCCCTGCCAGCACCCAGAGAAGCCGTTCCAGCACTTTCAGGGGTCAGCGTGCTGAGGATGCACTGGCGGAAGTACTTGTCATGTCTTCTCTTACGTAATCCAGGCAGTCTAGATCCAAAATGGAAAACCCGGTCAGACATTCAGTGTGAAGCAGACCTGGGAATCCAATTCTCAGAGACAAAGGTTGATTTAACTGAATCTCTCTTTAAAGTTGCTGTGTCTACATTTTCTCTGGAGAAGAAAATAATTTCTTAAAATCCTTTGCTTTTTAAGCTCCTGCTGGCTAAATAATTTTTTGTATTGCTTATGCAGTACAATCAGCAGATACGTGATATGATCATCAATAAAAAAAATCTAAAAGCAAAATTTACTATGCTAATCTGAAGCAGAAAGTGAGAGGTTGACGGCCATCAGAAGCAGACTCGGAGATAACAAGTCTGTTGGGGATTTGGTATTTAAAAATGCTGAGTTGAAGGAATTAAAAGAGATTGTAAGTGTGGCTCTCTGAACACACAGGAAATCTTAGGTTCTGTTCGAACTATAAAATTTATGCTCAGAGATTATAGAACCAAAAAAAAAGTAATGGACAAATATTCAAGAAATACGCAAGGCTATAAAGAAATCAAAGTCTAGTCCATGGTTCTACCACAAGGAGATTCATTCATTCTTCCATTCATTCACTTATTCCAATACACATTTAGTTTTTTAATCCTTATTCATTTTTTGAGAGGGAGAGAGACAGAGTGCAAGCAGGGGAGGAGAAGAGAGAGAGGGAGACACAGAATCCAAAGCAGGTTCCTGGCTCCAAGATGTTAGCACAGAGTCCCACGCAGGTCCTGCACCCACAAACCACGAGATCACAACCTGAGCTGAAATCAGACACTTAGCCAACTGAGCCACCCAGGCACCCCAATACATATTTATTAATATGTCAGAGACTGAACTCTAGATCCTAGTGGTAAGATAAAGATGATCTCCATTCTTGTGAGGCTAAAAACCTAGCAAGGAAGCCTCATGTTACACAAATGATTAAAACCCAACGCAAGATATGTGATGATGAGGCAAATACAGGGAGATTCAGAAAGAATGCCTACTTCAATATATTGATATGAACATTTAAATCTCAGTGGAGGAGAGAAGTGAGAATCCAAAGTAGCCGATGGTAAAAATACCTAGATGTTATCTTTGATGTATATTATGTAATATTTTGGTGCCAAATTACCTTTCTTAATTACATTTTGATTGGGCTATTATTAAAATGCTCTTTATTCCTTAAACCCACACAGTCTCACAGTGGGAGAGATGGTGGAGAGCAGCGACTGGACAGCAGAAAGTCCTCTGTGAACATAAAAGTTTGTCACCTATAGGAAAATGAGATGTAAGTGTACCCACAGTGCACCACAGAGCTAGAGGAAGCTCACGGACGATCTAGGACAAGCCCCTACTGTTTAGCAGGTGAGAGCATGCTAGAGTAGAGCTCTGTTTTGTCTTAATTTGTTTAAAGGATTGTGGTGGATGGCAGTGCTTTGCAAGCTATCTTTGGGGAAGAAGTTTTAAAAAAATCTGTTGTACAGCTGTGCATTTGAAAACTATAATAAAAACGAATTACAAGAAAAGTGAGATATAAAAGTATAAAATATAAATTCAGGTTTTTTTAGATTAGGTTCAGTAGACATAAAAGAACAGCTCAGGAAATACGGTCAGAACAAGCATAACATGGAGAACAAGAAAAAAAAATCACCAACACTGGCCGCTGTCCCCTGAAAGTGTACGGTTAGGGAAAGCCGGACTGAGAAACAACTGTATAATCCTGACATCTGCAGGACACGGTGTGCAAGGCCCTTCCGCAGCGCGTGGTGGGGAGCGTGGTGCAGGGAGGCTGTAGGGGACGGGGTTGGGGGGCCTGTATGGAGCAGCTTCCTCCTAAGAACTACCCTTGGGTTGGGAGTAGTGCAGAGAAGGGACCTGCTCTCGTGAATCAGAGCCTTCAAATAACTCCACTTTTCCCCTGTGCTTCTGCTCTTTCATTATCTACAATTAAATTGAATCCAGAATGCTGACCTGAAGGCACTGAAAGGTATTTAATTTTTAGGGTGAACCAAATGGTTCTTTTATTTAAAATTTTTTTAATGTTTATTCATTTTTGAAATATGGAGAGAGAGTACAAGCAGTGGAGGGGCAGAGAGAGAGGGAGACCCCGGATCGGAAGCAGGCTCCAGGCTCTGAGCTGTCAGCACAGAGCCCCATATGGGGCTCGAACTCATGAACCATGAGATCATGACCTGAGCCGAAGTTGTATGCTTAACCAACTGAGCCACCCAGGCGCCCCCCCCCCCATATTGTTCTTAAATAGGGCAGAGAAAGAGACTAAATGTTGACAGTGTCAGAAATAGTTTGAAGGCAAAAGATTGTTATGTAGGAAAGGTTAAGGTTAATATCAAGAGACCACTCTTCCATTCTGTTTTACACACAGTATGTTCTAAACTTCACCCAGTACGGATTATCTAGGGAGCTTTTTTTTTTCCTTTGGTTAGAGGGGGTGGGTTAAGGTAAGTTCTATGCCCAACATGGGGCTTGAACTCACAACCCAGACGCCAAGAGTCGCATAGTTTACTGACTGAGCCAGCCAGGTGTTCCTAGGGAGCTTGTTAAACATGAAAACCCCTGGGCCCCATTTTCAGAAATTCTGATTCATTATGTCACTGGGTGCAGCACAGGGTGAAAAGGGTCTTTAGCCACTCTACCCAGTGATTCTGCTACAACTGAGCTGAGTGCCAAGTGCTGAGAATTGCTATTCCCAAACCTGCTGGCAAGCTGAAACCGGCAGCTGATTCTGTGTGGAGTTAGTGTGGGAAAGCACGATTAATATAAAATAATAGCATCTAAATCATTTGTATACAGTCATGACATCTTGTCAGAGGAATACACAAAATGCTTGCAAATTCTCATACATACTCTTAAGTATTCAGTACCTACTGTTGGTACCAAAAAACCCAGCAATTATGGAAGAAAATAACCCACAGATCACCTTAGGTTGTTTTCAACTATGTTTAAAGACACATGGAGTTTGGTTTTAAGTGCTGTCCTGGTTAATTCCTACATTACTGAGTAACTTCTGGCATTAACTAATTCATGTTGGTGGCAGCACAAGGTCAGCTGAGAATCAGTGCATCACCTTTCTGTCCCCATGTTAAGCAGCTGATCAAATGTTTGTCAACAAAGCAGAGACTAGATCTTTGAACATAGGTGTTGAATATTAGCCATTGACAATGAGATGTTGACTTTGGCCACGGTCTATGCTTTTACGTGTGTGTATATGGCAGTGATTAATACAGCTCACATAGGTTGAGTGTTTATCACTCAGCCATTCTGATAATACAACAACCCTAAAGGGGGGTGTTATCTCCATTTTATGAGGGACCTGACGTTTATGGAACTCAAGGACATTAACGTGTAAGTAGCAGAAGAGCACTCCAACTGTTCCATCCCACAAAATGCATCTCAGTGGTACCCACTGGTTTTGTGGACCTGGAAATACGCATCTGAACTCTGAGAGGACTCTTGGGTCACCGAATTCCTCTTAGCAGTTGTCTGAGGTAGAAGCCTAGATAAATGTGAAGGGGGCAAAGGTTGTGATTCCTACTTCCTAATCTTATTCTTGGATTCTTCCATACCTGGGTATTAGCGTCTCAGTGCTTTCTCCTGGTTTGCATTTCTATTGCAGCCTGCCTGTAATGGTTAATTTTATGTGTTAATTTGACAGGATCACAGTGTGCCCAGGAATTAGGCTAAACATTATTTCTAGGTGTGTCTGTGAGGGTGTTTCTAGATGAAATTAGCATTTGAATCCATAGACTAAGTAAAGCAGATCCTCTTCCCAGTGTGGGTGGAATACATCCAATCCCTTGAGGGTCTGAATAGAAAAAAAATTGGAAAAGTGGGAGAATTAACTCTGCCTGACTGGCTGAGTCGAACATTGGTTTTCTCCTGACCTTGGACTGGAACCACCAACCTTCTGGTTCCCAGGTCTTTGGACTTGAACTGAACTACACCACCAGCTTTTCTGGGTTTCCAGCTTGTAGACAGCACATTGTGGGACTTCTCAGCCTTCATAATCACATGAGCAATTCTTTATAATAAATCTCTCTCTATATATAAAACTTCCTATATAGATTACATGGATGTATATGTAACTCTATCAATGGAATATTGGCTTACGTGTGTGTGTGTGTGTGTGTGTGTGTGTGTGTGTGTGTATGTATACACTGCCCTCACTGCTATTGTGTTATACTGTGTGCCTTTCTAGATTCTCCTCATTAAAACTTATCTCTTCTGTGTCCCACTCTCTTATCTTCTGCTGTCTCTAAACTGTCAGCCAATTCATCAAATACACTAATCCATTATTCAGGGGCAATATCCCTTTTCTACAAGGTTCATAGTTACACTGAGACCAGCAGTCCTAAGGTCCAGCAGTCAAGGTCTGGACCTGAGAGAGTTGTTGATAGGAATTTCAGACAGTGTGTCAAGTTGGTGGCAACAGCAGTTCAGATGCCTGCGTGTTTCCTTCACTGTCTAGGATTCTGAGTCCTACAGCCATTTAGTTACTTAGAGACTCCCAGGGTCCTATGCAGCTCAAAGCATGCTGTTATCCAGACCCATCTGTGTGGCTTGGACCAGGTCTTTCTCCTGCTCACAATGGAGCCAACAACTAGTTTTTGAAAGCAAACACAATGAGGGTAAGTAAGAAACAGCTGAGATTTGTCAGGGAGGTTTGGCCACGTACCCGCATGCTAGTCTCTGGGGAGATGTGCTTCTGGGGGACAGCTTCGGCTGCCCTTCTGGCCTAAGAGAGCAATCCTGGGGAAGAATGTTTACTGTCTTCCCATTATTCCATCAGCTTCCTCATCAATCGCTCTGGGTGAAATGTTAGAATATATTTTGGAAATGGAGATAAAATTAACACCTGAAACTATTCTGGATGCATGAATCAAAGATTACTCTTTATACTGCTATTCTCCTGGCTCTTAAAGATTTAATTGTAGCAAGCTTTTAAATATTGGCTTTTAACTTATCTGAAAAAAAAAGAATAAATAAAAAATAAAAGATTTAGTTAGTCAAATCAATTAAGGGAAAATTGGACCTAATTCCCATTCATCCATTTGGATCATGCAAACCATAGATTTTCTGGATGAAAACCATCTCTAAATATTATAATATATATAATATACATATTATATATTATATTATTATATGTAATATACATATTGTGTATTATATTATATATAATGTACATATTGTATATTATACTATTATATATAATACATTACATGTTTAAATATAATAGTGGGGCATGGAAGTTTATGGCCATATTTATGTACTATGGACTGAGATAGAATGCCTCCAGTTTATCTCATCACACAAAAATAAAAGCCACTCATTTATGTAATTTATCTACCATTGTAAGGACAGTTGAGATAAACACTTATGTTTTCATGAAAAGAATTCATAACCAGAGTTTTAGAATGATCTTATTAGACAAATTTGAGCTTCTGAAAGAATAAAACAGCTTTTAAATGTGATAGTTCAAAAAAAAGTATGAAAAAGGATGAAGTATCATAAACACTCATTCATTTATTATGTTGTCATTTTGTCATATTTCAAGTCCTTATTAATGAAAGAAGATTTAATATATGCTTAAGGACCCTTTTGTATCCTTTATAGAGGTGTGTGACCTTGGGCAAATCCCTAATCTCTGTGTTTCTTCTGTGTATCAGTCACTTCATCTATTAAATGGTATAATACTATCCAGTCCCTCAAGGGGTTGTTGTGAGTCTATAGGATGAATAACAGTGTAAAGAACGAAGACTAGAGACTGGTCCACTGATGCCGAAATGGCGTCCTCCATCATTGCTCTTACACAATCCCACCTCCTGGGTAGGAGGCTTAAATTCATAGAAAGGTAATTGTTAAGAGTAAGGTTTTGATGGTGAAGTTGACTGAATAGAGTTCTGGTACATATGGGCTGTAGAATGCTCCAAAGAATAAGAGCAAAGTGAGGATATTTATTATGATACTATTGTCACATTCTGCTGGGAAAAATAGAGCGAGGGGACCTGATGCATATTCATTGGGTTCTGATTCTCCTTCTGTTAGGTCAAAGGGAGTTCAGTTGGTTTCTGTTGATGTTGAAATGAACCATATTATGGCTAAGGGCCATGTGGGAAAAAACTAATCATATGTGTTCTTAGGTGGTAATTAATGTGGCTGATGGGAAGGATCCATTTATTAGTAGTATTGATAGGCGGAGGATGACTGGTGTGACTTCATAGGAGATTGTCCTCAATCCCATTCTTCTGCCACAGGCAGGCACTTTCCTTGACGTTCCTGTACCTCCTTCGAATCAGTGCTTCTCTGCTTTTAATACATGACGTGTGTATTTGTTTTAATTTCCCTGACTGTAAATTTTACACATATTACCATAGTGTGTGCACCACTCTTCTGTGGCCTGCTTTTCTCTCGGTGCTAGGTTTTTGAGACCTTTTCATATTGGGAGTTATAAATCAAGTTTATCCATTTTAATTCAACTGTAATACTTGGTTAGCTGAATATACAGTGCCTCATTCCTCCATTTTTGCTCTTACGGACATTGAGCTTACATCTAGATTTTTGTAACTATTTAAAAAAATGCTGCTGTGAGCATATATGGATGTGGATATGTCACCCTATATATATTAGGGCGCATTTCTACTTTATGGGGTTTCCCAGTCCTTTCCTCTTGGGTCACTCTGCCAGATGTCACTGTGCCTCTAATCCAAGGCTGCCCTGGGAGCTGAAGAGGTCTGTATCTTGTGGCATGACCGCAGCCCACTTACCCATTTAGTGCAGACCTGTTGGGAAACTCTGTCCAGAATACTGGTCTTCAAATTGAGGTATGTGCACTGCACCAATTTCCATCCCCGCTCCACCTCCCACACACACATAGGCATTCACACATAAGCACACACTCACACACACACGTACACATGGGGGCTTTCCCAATATGGATGGTTGCTAAAATAGTAGATTTTCACATCTTAAACTTTACCTGCCTGAGGGCCACATGCAGTTTCCACCTCCTCATTCACTATCTCTTTCTCCCATTTTCTTTTTTTTTTTTTAATGTTTTAAATTTATTTTTGAGAAACAGAGAGAACATGAGCAAGGGAGGGTCAGAGAGAGAGGGAGACACAGAATCGGAAGCAGGCTCCAGGCTCTGAGCTAGCTGTCAGCCCAGAGCCCGACGCGGGGCTCAAACCCACAGGCCGTGAGATCATGACCTGAACTGAAGCCGGACGGACGCTCAACCGACTGAGCCACCCAGGTGTCCCTCTCCCATTTTCTAAAAGAAAGGTCTCCTCCCCACTTAAGATCTTAATATGGTGCCCCAAAGGGACCATTCAAAATACTGGGAGCCACGTAGTCTTCTTTAATTGAGGACCTAAAGTCTGCAAAAGGGCCTCATGGCTTTTCTTGCACATATTCTATTAAAGGCAACAACTTGGGTAGAATTTAAAATTCAGGTAAAATACAGGATGTCTAGTTAAATTTGAATTTCAGATAAACCACAGGTAGTTTTCTATTACTTTAGTATAAATATGTCCTGAAGTAGTATGTCTCAATATGAGCCATGGTAACATTTATATTAAAAACTGTTGTTTATTGAAATTCAAATTTAACTGGGCATCCTATGTGTATATGCATGAGAGAGAGGCAGACAGCCATAAAGTTTGCTAAATTTGGCAACCCTAGTGGAGTTAGAGCTAGTGCTTTCATCCATGGGATGATCTGGATTCAGATTCATGTCAACTGGGGCGTCAGGTCATTTTTTTGTTTAATGATTTCTCCTGTTCCTTGTCCTGATTGTTAAAGAACACATCGCTCCTGAAGAGGAGTCTTGTGTGAGCAAAACAGGTAAGAAATACATAGAGAACTCTGTGTCTTCTTTCACTGGGACAATGAACTCATGGTAACTCCTTGGTCTTTATCCATCTGTGTTAAACTAAGAATATTCAGGAGTTATACAGCATGCTGGGAAAACACCAGCCTATGAGAAGCACAGCCTGCAATTCTTCCTTTAAAAATGCTTATTTATTTATTTTGAGAGGAAGAGAGCATGAGCACAGGCAGGGCAGGGGACAGAGAGAGACAGAATCTCGAGCAGGCTCTGCACTGTTAGCACAGAGCCTGATGTGGGGCTCAATCTCACAAACCGTGAGATCACCACCTGGATCGAAATCAAGAGTCAGACGTTTAACTGACTGAGCCCCCCAGGCGCCCCTGCATTTCTCATTCTTAAAAGGGGAAAGTTTAGAGACTGATTATTCCCAGGGCTCAGTCTTGACTCACCTGCATTTTCTGCACGATTTAAGGAGGGAGAAGGTAAACTCTTCTATGTCTGTTTCCTAGAGAGAAACATGACACCTTCGAGTAAAAGAAACTCATTTGCAAGTAGGTTAATGTTTTCCATTTTCTCAAACAATCAGATTTGTAGAAGAAATATTTCCATTACCTTTGCAGAAAGATCATCAGACATTAAAAATCCATAAACACTCTTCACTTGGACTTAAATTTCCTCGTGTCACCCATCAATCAGTTCTCAGATCACTTGTTCATTTCTGCCATATACTTAGTAGACTTATAGAACTTAGGTTATTTAGTAGAATTTATTGTAAAAATTGCACCTAATCATGAATATACTGATAGAAAATTAATACTGCTAGTGGCTTCATTCCTTTTATTTTGCTGTTAATTTCATGAGTCCTGTTTCATTTTAGCAAAAGCAATATTCATATCTGGATACATAAACTAAATGGATAAAACCTCTCCAATTTCGCTAAAAGCATTTCCAATCAAAATTTACATTTTTACATTTAGTACTTATCAGTATGTACAACACATTGAGGTTTTGGCTAAGAGTAATTTAGTAGTAATGCATGTAATAGTAGTTAGATTTAATAAGAATTAATAATGTAAATAACTACCTAAAATAGTTATTTAGTGAGAATTTTTTAAATCAAAAGAAAATTGTTTAGCCTTCAGAGTCTTTAAAGGCACTTTTTATTTTATTGTTTTTGCTCTCTCATTATATACACATTTGTGTAAAAGGGGATAGGTTGATCAAAAAAAGATGTTCAAACATAAAAACATGTTACATTAAAATAAACTTCAGTGTGACATGGAATGGAACTACAAGTTAACAAAAAAGGTAAAATTCCCAAATGTTAAACAAGAGCAGTTTGTGTATTTTTTTAATGCTTATTTATTTTTGAGAGGCAGAGTGTGAGTGGAGGAGGAGCAGAGAGAGACGAAAACAGAATCTGAAGCAGGCTCCAGGCTCTGAGCAGTCAGCACAGAGCCCAGTGTGGGGCTTGAACCCACAAGCTATGAGATCATCACCGGAGCCAAAGTCGGACGCTTAAACAACTGACCCATCCAGGTGCCCCTGGGTAGTTTTAAAAATAGTATTTGTTATCTGACACTGCTTTTGAATAGATTTAAAAGAATGACATCACTGCTTTATTCTTTAAATGTCAGTATTTATAACGGGTAGGTAAGGTGACTTATTTTTGAGAAAACTTAATATTTGGTCATTAAGATGATACATGCTCATAAAAAAAATAAAAGTAAAACAAAACAAACAAAAATTGCAAAAAAAACAATAAAATCGCCAAAATCTCATCATCCAGAGATAAACTTCCAGATTTCTAAGTGTACATGGACAACACATAGAAATGGCAGCATATGCATGCTTTATAAATAAGTTCATCCTACCTTGCAGCCTTCTTTTTTCCTCAGTTGAAAACATGTTGATTTTGTTTCTACCTCAATAGGTAGAACATGGGGTACCTGGGTGGCTCAGTCAGTTAAGCATCTGACTTCAGCTCAGGTCATGATCTCACAGTTTGTGGGTTCAAGCCCTGTGTCTGGCTCTGTGCTGACAGCTCAGAGCCTGGAGCTTACTTTGGATTCTGTGTCTCCTTCTCTCTGCCCCTCCACCTCTCACCCTCTGTGTGTCTCTCTCTCAAAAATAAATAAACATTTAAAAAAATAGATAAAACACAACCTTATGTATTAATGATAGCAGAATATCTTATTTACTTAACCAATCACTTAATGATGGACATTTTGTTTTGCTTTAGCTTTCTGATTTTGCTTTTATGATTATTAAAACATCAGGCATATTTATGCACATATGTTTTGCCTATTATGTAACTACCTCTTTGTGGAGAATTTTTAGACACAAGATTACTAGAGTGGTAGGGACTTGATAAAAATGCCTCCCCGAAACATTGTATCCATTGAGACTTCTAGCAACAGCTTTTGAAAATGCCAGTTTTCTGTCTCCCCTACCAAAGAAATGAAGAGCATATCACCCCAAAGTAAGCTGCTTTGGTATGTTGACTGTTTTGAATTAAAGATACCTGAGAAATGGCAGATGCCAGAGGACACTCTGACTCTCGTTTTTATTTCTGAAGGCAGATGAAACTCCCGTGTGAAAGGTGTCCACCCTGTACCAGAAGGAAGGAGAACCTTTTTGTCACCAGTGACAAGAAATGGAGGTTGAAAGAAGTCTGTTCAAGCGACCTTGTTAAAATACATGTTATCATCCTTTAGCCTCTCCATTTCGTTACTTTTCTACAATTGCTTCTCATTGTTAACCTACTATAAAAGTGTGTAGGTTTTACCAGTTCTTTTGGTCTCATCTCTACGAGGGCTCTTACATCATGTAAAACAATATAAATCTGTGTGCTTTTCTCTTGTTAATCTGTCTCATATCAGTTCAATTCTCAAGCCCAACTGAAAAACCCTGAGGGTGGAGGTAAAAATTTGCCTCCTCTACACCAACATCTGGCTTTTCTCATTCATCTAATGCCCATATTATGTTTTTTAAAGATTTCTTTTAAAAATTTGCAGGATATGAAATCAAGATTCAAAAATTCATTGTGTTTCTCTATGTTAATAATGAACTATTAGTAAGAGAAATTAAGAAAACAACCCCATTTATAGTTGAATCCAAAAGAACAAAATACTTAGGAATAAATTTAACTCAGGAAGTGAAAGACCTATATACTGAAAATTATAAAACATTAATGAAAGAAATTGGAAAAGATACAAGTAAGTGGAAAGACATTCTGTGCCCATGGATTGGAAGAATTAATATCATTAAAATGTATATACTACCCAAAGAAATCTTCATATTCAGTGCAATCCCTGTCAAAATAAAGAAGAATAAAGTTGAAGGCACTGCTTCCCCAAATTTCAAACTATGTTACAAGAACTATAGTAACCACAGTATGGTTTTGGCATAAAAGTACACATAGATCAATGGAATAGGATAGAGTGCCCAGAAATAAACCCATGCCATTAATTATGACAAAGGAGTCAAGAATATACAGTGGAGAAAAGACAATTTGTTAAATAAATGGTGTTGGGAAAACTGGACAGCCACATACATGAAAGGAAATGGGACCATCTCTTACACCATACACAAAAATTAACACAAAATGGCCTAAAGACTTGAATGTAAGAACTGAAACTACAAAACTCCTAGAAGAAAGTAGAGGCAATAAGCTTCTTGACATAAGTCTTAGAGATGATTTTGGATTTGACACCAAATGTAAAAGTAACAAAAGCAAACAAATAAACAAACAAAAATCCCCCCAAAACCAAGTAGAACTACATCAAACTAAAAAGCTTCTGCATGAAAAGGAAACTTTACAAAATGGAAAGACCAACTACCTGTTGGGAGAAAATATTTGCAAATCATGTATATGGAAAGGGGTTAGTATCCAAAATATATAAAGAACTCACAAAACTCAATAGAGAAAATACGATTAAAAAACAGGCAGAGGATCTGAAGACATTTTTCCAAAGAAGACATATAGATAGCCAAAGATATGTGGAAAAATGATGGTCACTCATTGTCAGGGAAATGCAAATCAAAACCAAAATGAGTTGTCACTTTATACCTATTAGAATGGCTCTTGTCAAAAAGGCAAGAAGCAACACATGTGGGCAAGGATGTGGAGAAAAGGATGTGTACTGCAGGCAAGAAAGCAAATTGATAGTTTTGGAACACAGTACAAAGTTTTTTAAGAAATTAAAAATAGAACTATCATGTGATCCAGCAATCCCATTTCAAGGTATATATCGCCAAGAAACAAAACCACTTACTCAAAAAGATACATATACACCCACGTTTACTGAAGCATTATTTGCAACAGACAAGATATGGAAACAACCTAAACCTTCATTGACAGATGAATGAATAAAAAAAAGTGTGGAATAGATACGCAACAGAATATTGTTCTGCCATGAAAAAGAATGAAATCTTGCCATTTGCAACAACATGGATGGACCTTGACGACATTAGGCTGAGTGAATTAGGTCAGAGAGAGAAAGACAAATACTATATAATCCACTTATATGCAGAATCTAAATACAGAAAACAAAAACCGAGCTCACAGATGTAGAGAACAGCTTGGTGGTTTGCAGAGGTGTGGGGTTCAGTGTGAGTGAAATGGGTGAAGGTGGTCAAAAGGTACAAACTTCCAGTTATAAATCAATCAGTCAGGGGATGTGATGTACAGCATGGTGACTACAGTTAATAATACTGTAGTGCATATTTGAAAGTTGCTAAGAAAGTAAATCTTAAAAGGTCTTATCATAAGATAAAAGAATTCTGTAACTTTGTATGGTGATGGATGTCAACTGGACTTACTGTGGCAACTATTTCACAGTCTTTACAAATATCAAATCACCAAGCTATATACCTGAAACTAATGTAATGTTGAATGTCAATTATATCTCAATAAAATAATGGGGGAGGGAGTTTACCATAAAAATTTATTTCTTGTTTTTATTTTCATATTAGAAAATAATGAAATTGAATGGGTCTTTTGTTTTGGTCCATTCTAATTTATTTTTTGTAAATTAACTATTTTATAATCTATGACCATTTTCTTTTCATAATTGATTTGTAAGAACTCTTCATACAGTGTTAGTAATTCTTTGTCCGTCATGTGTGTTACTAAATAGTTTTCCCTAAGTCTCTCAAACGTCCATAATGGTGGTGTTTTGTTTTTGTTTTTGCTGCCAGGAAATATTTAACTTTGGTGTAAATTTTTTTCTATGGTTTCTGGTGTTGATGTCAAGTTAAGAAAGACATGTTCCACCCTATTATCAGAAGTGTTTTCTCTTACTTTTTTTCATTTTTTACATTTACTAATGCTTTTTATCTTACTGGAATTTCATGTGTGAAATTTGACTTTTCCCTAAGTGGCTAGCCAGTTTTCGCAAATTATTTAGTGATTAACAAATCTTTCCCTTATGGTTTGAAATGCCACATTTATTATACTCTGAATTCTCATAATACTTGAGTGTTTCTGGGGTTTTCTGCTCTGCTCCTTGGCGGTCTGTCTCTTCTGTATCAGGACCATCCATGTTGTTCGGTGACTGTTGCTGCTACTCCTGCTGAATCCAGTGGGCAAGCATCGCTCTCTCTCTCTCTCTCTCTCTCTCTCTCTCTCTCTCTCTCGATTTGAGTTTTTGTTGTTAGCTGCTGTTGTAAATGTGGTGGTTTTTCTCACTAGTTATGTTAGAATGTGAAAAGAGCAACTGCATCTTTGTATCTTTATTTTGAAACTAGCTGTCTTCGTTCTCTTCACAGTTTCGGAAGTTTTGCAGTTTGTTTTCCTGGAGTTCACAGGTATAAAATACTAATACTTCTGCATTCTCCCTTTAAATATTCGTGCCTCACTTCACTTTCTTGATTGATTGCATTTTCTTCAGTGTTGAGAACAGTATTAAATAATTGTACTGATCTACGATACTCTTATTTCTGACTTTAAAGGAAAAATACTTCCCATTACTTAGCCACTATGCATAATGTTGGCTTTACAGTTACAGTGTGTATTATTTGTTTGTTTGTTTTTTTAAATGTTTATTTTTGAGAGAGAGAGAGAGAGTGAGGGAGAGAGAGAGAGAATGGGGGAGGGGCAGAGAGAGAGGAAGACACAGAATTTAAAGCAGGCTCCAGGCTCTGGGCTGTCAGCAAAGAGCTCAAAGCGGGGCTCGAACCCACAACTGGGAGATCTTGACCTGAGCCGGTCAGACACTCAACCGACTAAAGCCATCCAGGTGCCCCATTGTGTATTGGTTTTTTTGTTTTTTTTTTTTTTTTAACATTCAGGCAATATCCTTAATCTTATATCAAGCTTTTCAAAACTATCTTAAATAGATTTGGAACCAGGCATGTTTTGGGCAGCTAAGCGAGAAAAATATACTAATGTTAAATGACCCTTTCAGTCTAGAATGAATTGCAGATATTCATGATCTACTATCCTTTCAGTATTTCATTCAGTTCTATCTCCTAATATGTTGTTTAGGATTCTTTGGGCCAATATTTATAAGTTTGTTTAGGAGCTTTCTTTTAGTTAAGGTTTGACAATAATGTCATGTTGCTTATAACGTATATTTGAAATGTTTCTTCTTTAAACTGTTTCAGGCTCAGTGGAGAGGTTTATTCCCTATAGCTTTTAAAGATTTGCTCACTTAAGTCCCTTTGACAGGCGACTTAGAAAGAAAAAAGCTTTTTCATTTTCTTCTGAATTTGGTTCCAAGAGACACTTCCGTTTAATTTTATTAAAAGTGTTTGATCACACTTTTGTGTTACCTGTTAAAAATGTCTGCCTTTAGTTAATTTTGTGTTTGTTCTTTAATTAGATATCATATCATATTTTTGGATTAAATACTAAATATTTTATACTAATATTTTGGTAAAGAATGTATTTTTCAAGCAGCAAAACAACACTGGCAACAACAAAATACTTGGCTGAGTTGGCCATACCTGACTGAGTTAAATTTTAACTGATAACAGTTACTCTAATATCACAATTGAATGTTATTGTGTAAGAATTGTCCTATGTATGCAAGGCTCAAAAAACCCTGCCCTCTTTATAGAAAAATTTTTAAAAATATTTATTTTTATTTATTTTTATTTACTTTTGATGGAAAGAGAGCACAAGTAGGGGAGCGGTGGGGGGGCGGGCATTGAATCTGAAGCGGGCTGTACGCTGACAGCAGAGTGCCTGTGAACCCTGAGATCATGACCTGAGCCAAAGTCAGATGCTTAGCCACGCGAGCCACCCAGGCGCCCCAGAAGGACCAGTGCTGGACTCAGAGGCCCTGGGGGTGTCAGATTCATCACATGGAAGTTGCTGACTTCCTCCATCCTCACAGGAAGGCCACCCACTAAACACCCATAAGATGGTGACATGAACTTTAACGATATTAAGTCACTGAAACTTGGGGGTTATTTGTTTCAGAAGTTAGGCTGCCCTAAATAGTCAAAGATGAATGCTGGGCAGGCAAAAGGAACAAAACAATACAAAAAAAACGGATTCCACTTCAGTTTTCATGCTTGGCATTTGAAAAGCACAGAGAGGACATCATAGAGACACTGCCATTCCTCTCCTCTTCTATTTCCCTTCCACAGCTACTCCCACACCTTCTCTCGCATTCTCAGGAAATTCTTCTTTCAGTCGTAGCCCACACACCTCTTACTCTTCAACTCCAACTTTGCCTCTTTCCTTCCAAATCTACATCACAAAATCTCAAAGAATCCTTAGGCAAAGTCAGACTCCCCTCTGAGGATGAGAGAGAGATAGAAACTAAGCAGCTGTCAGCAAAGGGGAAATAGGGGGAAAATTCATTCGTTAATAATGTTATAACACATGACAGTGAAAGTTTGGAAACCGCCTCAGGATGAAGCAATTGGAAAATGGTTAAATAAATGATGGCATACTTGGTCCTGGCTGTTTGAACAAGATATAGTGCCTGTGTTCATGGAGTTTGTAGTCTAATAGAAGTATTTGAGAGCCATCAACCACAAACATGTTTTGGAAATAGAATTAATAATGTGAAAAGAAAACTCATGGTATAATTTTGAGTGAAAAATTCCAGGTGAGAAGCTGCATATATAGTAATAAAATCCCAGTTAAAAAAATTGATATAGGTAAGTCCTTGTGTACATATATATATGTTACATACATATATGTAAGTGTATCTCAAACTGTTAAAAGTGATTATCTCTGGATATTGACATTACAGGTGATACTTATTTCCTTTTTTATACTTTTTTGTATTTTCAACATGTTAAAGATAAGTATATTTTTAATGATAAGTGGGTTTACAAGTTATTATTATTCTTTCTGTATAATTTGCTACATTTTCCAAATGTTCATAGAATGTATAATTGGAAAAAAGCAGCGACCAATTCACAGTATTTGATACCACTGTGTACTGACAGATGCAATAGATTTTGTCTCCAGTAGCTCTGCAGACCTGAATAATATCTGTGTGTCTGTAATCTATTATGTATTATATATATAATCTAATTGGATTTTTACAAGAGTGGCATATTCCCAAAGCACAAACAATTTGCGTGCATGTGCTTACTTTGACTATGTCACCATGGACTCTAATGAGATTGGGCTTTTTTGCCTTTCCAACTAGAAGCACTGGAATTTCATCAGATGGCTTTTAAGTAAGCAAATTTGTATCCTTAAAATATGGAGATGAAATGACAAATAGCACTGGGCAGTTCTGTTCAAATTTATTTGGAAGTTTTGCTATGTTTTCCTCTTGCCAATATAGAAATCTATAGAGGTATTAAAATGCAATTTACATTGTGCTTAAAGAAAGTGGCTTTGCTTAATACAATTCAAAGCCATTGAATGCTAACCCCATGACATGGATGCCTCCTTGAACTACCCAATACCATTGAGAAGAGAGAGTGAATTATCATAGATGATTTTAATTTAGATTACTAAAACATTCCCATAGACATAGAAGTCTGAGTTGATTAAACTTTAAACTTATCTGATTATAGCACTTATTGTATTATGGTTGAAGTTACAGGAAAGTACTTCAATTGATTGGATAATTATGAATAAATAGGGAAGGATATGACTTTTAAAATTTGTTTCAATTATTTAAGTGATTGCTATACGAAGAAAATTAAGAGACTGAAATGATCTTGACACTGTATCAAATTGCCAGACAGAACCTCTGAAGGTGAAAAACTACGGTGTCTATGATGCCGTCAATTTAGAAATATGTCTTAATTATTTTCTTAGTTTACTGTTTACTTTAAGAGATAAAATGGTAAGGATAAAAAATGAAAATTCAGCTGATTGAAGTATTTCACCAATTGAATGTTATTGGTAGTCTGTCCCTAGCTCATTTCCTCAGCTGTTTTCAGAGACGTCTCCCTACAAAGGCGTCATTAGATGTGCTACACAGATGTCAGAAAAAGAACCATGAACAAATGTTTTCATTGTTTCATTTGGTATCAGATTTGTAATTCCCATTGACAGAGGGGATCTTGTCATGTAATGTAAATACTCATAAGATGTTATTCTAACGGATCTTTTCTTTTGCTGAAGAAGGAGTAATTACATAACTTCCCAAGGCCATGTACCTGGGAGGGCGGGGGAGGAGCGAGTCAAGGGCTGCTTTTTAGACTCTAACACCCAAACTTCCTCTCCCCTCCCGGGACGCAGGCTGCCATGTCCCATTACATCAGATCTTGATCAATTCAGAAGACTTTTCCGATTCATCAGATCTTTCATGTCACATGACTACAGACGACTATATCTCTCATTAGAAGGGTACATGTGTTATAATTGAACCAAAATTGATAAATTATTAACCCAAGTCCTTTGTTTACATGAGAGTTCACTCTGTGTTATACATTGTATGGATCTGACAAATGTGTAATGACATGTATCCACCAATTTAGTGTCATACAGAATGGTTTCACTGCTCTAAAATTTCTCTGTGCTCCGCCTATTCACCCCTCCCTCCCCCAGACCCCCAGAAGCCACTGATCACTTTGCCATCTCCACAGTTTTGTTTTCACCAGAATGTCATATAGTTGGAATCCTGCAGTATACAGCCTTTGAGATTGGCTTTTTTCACTTAACAACATGCATTTAAGGATCCACCATGTCTTTTCAGGGCTTCATAGCTCATTTTTTTTTTTAGCACTGAGTAATATTCCATTGTCTGAGTGTACCACAGTTTATCCATTCACCTGCTGAAGGATATCTTGATTGCTTCCAGGTTTGGGCACATCCATGTGCAAGTTTTTGTGTGAACAAAACCACACAAAAGTTTTCCATTCCTTTGGGTAAATATCAAAGTGTGCACATGCTGAATCATTTATAGGGATATTTCTAGCTTTGTAAGAAACAGCAAAGTTGTCTTCCCAAGTGACTATCATTTTGCATTCCCACGAGCAATGAAGGAGAGTTCCTGTTGCCCCACATCCTTGCCAGCATTTGGTGTTGTCAGTGTTCTGGATTTTGGCCATTCTAATAGGTGAGTAGTGACATCTCGTTGTTTTAATTTGCTTTTCCCTTATGACATATGATGTGGGGCATCATTTCATATGCTTGTTTGTCATTTGTATATCTTCTTTGACAAGGTGTCTGTTAAGGTGTTTCACCCATTTTTTTTAATTGGGTTGTTTGTGTTCTTATTGTGCACAATCTAATTTAATTTAGTTTTTAATCTTTATAATAAAATATTTTCCCTTGTTTCTTGGGTAATTCCCCCCCTGCCTTTTCAAATAAATTACCAGGTTTGTTTTGCTAATATATTGTTTAAGATTTCTTGCATTTATGTTCAATTTCTATATGTTAATATTATTTCTATATGTTATTTCTTACATGATTTCTTTACTATCTTACATTTTCTGCTTTATTTTATTTTATTTATTTTTAAAGTTTATTTATTTTGAGAGAGAGAGCAAGTATGAGCAGGGGAAGGGCAGAGAGAGAGAGAGGAAAAGAGAGAATCTCAAGCAGGCTCTGTGGTGTCAGCCCAGAGCCTGACAGTGGCCGAGCTTGAACTCACGAACCATGAGATCATGACCTGAGCTGAAATCGAGTCAGATGCTTAACCGACTAAGCCACCTAGGTGCACTTCTGCTTTATTTTAATTTGCTCTGTTTTTATACTTTCTTGAGATGGATGTTGATCTCACTGATTTTTAGTCTTCTTTTCTAATACATACTTGTAAGTTATAAATTCGTCTCCAGTTGTGTTCTATGAGTTTTGACCTGCCATTTGTTTTTAAATTGAACTATAGTTGATACATAATGATACATTAGTTTCAGGTGTACAACAAGTGATTGGACAAGTTTATACCTTATGCTGTGTTCATCACAAGTGTAGCTACAATCTGTCACCATACAACACTCTACACTGTATCCCTAGGTTGTATCTTTCATTCCTATGACTTATTCATAACCGGAAGCCTGTACCTCCCACTCCCCTTCACTCATTTTGTCTGTTCTCTCACACCCCTGCCCTCTTGCAGCCACTAGTTTTTTTTCTTGTTCCACCCAGTAATGGGTCTGTTTCTGTTTGTTTGTTTATTTATTTATTAAGGTTTATGTATTTGAGAGAGACAGAGACAATGTGAGTGGGGAGGGCCAGAGAGAGAAAGGGAGACAGAGAATCCTGGGAGATCTGTGCTGCCAGCCCGATGTGGGGGCCAAACCCACGATACCATGAGATCATGACCTGAGTGCAAACCCAGAGTCGGATGCTTAACTGACTGAACCACCCAGGTGCCCTGTTTTAGTTTCTAGATTCCACATGTAAGTGAAATCATATGGTATTTGTCTTTCTCTGTCTGGCTTATTTCACTTAGTTTAATACCCTCTAGGTTTGTCTATGTTGTTACAAATGGCAAGATCTCACTCTTTCGTATGGCTGAATAACATTCCATTATATGTATATACCACATCTGTATCCATTCTTCTGTTGATGGACACTTTGATTGCTTCTGTATCTTGGAATTCTAAGGGAAGCCTTTGTCCCAACTCCTTCCACAGCCAAGGTTAAGAGAGTCATGTCTTCCTATTTTCTCCCTCAAGGGTGAAAATTCTTGGTAGGGGGAGTAGTTTCAGATTCAATTAGGGTCTCTGACTGCCTTCTTACCTTGTTTTCACAGATTTGTTTCCAGTCTTCCTTAAGCCTCTGAAATCCCAGGGTCTAGACCTCCTGGAGTAATGGTAGGCCAATGTCTGCTTTTGGCTCTTACACAGTTCTTTTCCTACTAGCTCAGCCATGAATTAAGAAGAATTTTAAAAGATTTCATGCAGAATTCTAAGTTTTAGGGCTGTTCCAGGAGCAGTTTCTATAAAAGTCTACTCCTCCATCTTGCTGACAGAAGTCTCCTCCCTGTCATTCTATAATTTGTGATTCTAAGATGACTTGATTTGTGGCTATTATATTATGAGTACATTTGTTACACACCAGCCATTTCCTATCTGCATGTACCTAGGTCTACATGAGTCCACTAGATTTTGAGTAAAAGAAGGGGAAATTCAGCTGTTAATCTGGAATTTTAGTACATTGTTAACATTACACGTTTAGATAAGTATTAGATACTTCATCATTAAGATGTGTAATGTTGTTTAGACACAACAGTTTGTATGTTCTGACTTGCTACTATTGTTTTAGATATAAGAATAACTCATCCATTTTGTTTGGGCTCATCCTGTCATCTTACTGCTGCTCTACCTTTTGTTTAAAAATACCAACTGCATTTTTAAAATAGGAGGCATTATTTTAGAACTAGAGGTGAGTATAAGAGTACAGTTAAGCTATGGTGGCATATAATTCTGATTATCATCAATTCCTTTCTTGGCATATTCTCTTGAGGATGGGATGACCTAGCAGAAGGCATTAGTACCACCAGTTACACTGATACACTATTGAAATGTCTATTTTGGAGCACTAGGAAAACCTTGGAAACCAAATGGTAATTTGGGATTGTTAGGGAGTTCAAGGAGTCATTTCTGTTATAATTTATTAATCCCATTTTACCCACAAGGAGTTTTGGACTATTAATCAGATGATTTACCAGTATATAGAGAAGTGCCATAAACTAGGAGAAAAAGGGAAGCAAACATATTAGTTATGAGTAAACCAAGCTTCTTCCTTGAATTTTCTTCAGACAGTTTCTAAATAAAGAGATGTGCCAAGTTTACAGTATAGAGGCCATTGCATTTCTTGATCCATTACTCTACAAGTTGAAATCAAATTGAAACATGTTCTGTAATGTCTGTCTGAGGTCAACAAGGCACAATGAGCACTAGAAAAAATTTGTTATTGTTCTAAGCTCTCATTGGTGTCCACAAATAACCTTATGTGAAAATGACACACAATAGTAATTAACCTGAAAAGGGTGGTTAGGGTTTGGGCATTGACTTCGGGAATAAAGATAGATTCGGTCCACATTACCCACACCACCCCAGCTCATCTGATGACAATAATAAGAGGAATAAAGATTCAACAAGCTAATGTTGTTGCAGTGTTTTATAATTTATAAAGAATTTTTTATTTACCTTATGCAGATTCTCCCATGAGCCTCTTGAGGTTGACAAGGCAATGATTATAAATTCCTCCTTTCACAAAAGAGGGAACCAAGGCTTAGAGAGATGGCACAACACAGCTGAGACTGAACATTAAATGTCTTGATTCTCTGTGCAGTGACCTGTCCCCATTCCAATCTGGTCAGTTGGCAGGACTCTTGGTGCTGAGGGAGAAGAGTCCAAACAAAACAGAGGATGGATCTTGGCCACATGTCCTTGACGTGTTCTGGGACATGATTCCCTGACACTCTCACGTTATGAATCTGTGATGACTTCCGTGTGCTTAACCAATATTATAAGCATCAAATTATTCTGGCATAAAACAAAACCAACCACATAAAAAACTTTTGTCAGAAATCATTTGGTGAGTATAATGAAAGGAGAGATTGGAAAAGTGAGAAGGTGTGATGCTTTGGGAGTATTCTTTTATCTTGTTTTCTTCCTGTTATTAATCAAGTTAATCTTGTTTCCTTGCTTCTCAAGGTACAAAGGTACCTGGAAAATTCCTTGCATTTCATGTCTCCCTTTTTTGCTCCCACTTTTTGATTGACAGGGGATGGAGGTGGTCAGTATATCAGAGCACCGTGAGTAATAGAGAGCATTTCTCGAAGAAACCTCAGCGAGGTGATGTGTTTGACAGCTTTTCTTTCACTCGTATGAAGCCCTGAACACCCCTGTAAGCCACTTTGCTAAGCCCTCTCCCGGCTTTGACTTGGAGGCCCACATCCAAGTGGAGACCAGCTTCCTGAAACAGTAATTTAGGAGTTGGCCAGTAGAAAGATTCAGAAGACAGCACTCTGAGGTTTGTCAGACTGTTGATTTAGCGTCTTTGGACCAAAAGTTTCTAGTTTTGATAAATTTTATTGTATTTAGGGTAGGGGTCTTTTTTTTTTTTTAATGTTGGGTGCTTTTCTTTTTCACCTGCCATATCCAACCTGTCGCAAGCCCTGTTTGGCACCGTTTCATCACGTCTCTCCACTGCTCTCTCTCTGATCCCACTACCCTTGCCTGGTCCAAGCTTGTGCGCGTCTCAAATACGTCAGCCCGTCAACGTTCTTACTGGTCTTTCTGCCTCCTCACTCACCCTTCATGGTGCTAAGTGGGATTGTTAATGCAATTCAAATCATGATGCTCCTTATTTTGACTCTTTCACTATTGTCTTATCACTTTAACTAGTTTAGCTTGGAAGACTTTCCAGGTATTGACTCTTCCCTCCTCTATAGCCTTAGTTTTCACTGAAGTGCCCCTTGGGTAGCCAAATGAAACCATGTGCAGTTGTCTGAAGGTGCTATGGTGTCCCAGACAAGGTACTCTAATCCTCTGTTGAGGATAACTCTACTGCACGTGCAGGTGCTGAACCGATTTGAGAAGATTTAGGCCGCCAGGGATGATGTGGCGGTGCAGGCCTGACAGCTGGCCCAGCTCCTGCCTGCTTGTGCAGACGGCTGGCTGCCCACGTGCTAGGAGTCAGGGACAGGCGGGTTCCCTCTCCTCTTTCTCCAAATGCCTGGAACTGTGCTGTGAATACAATATTTCCCCGTGATCGTCCTTGTCCCATTGAGATTTTGTCTTCAAATGTCAAATACAGCAAAAGTATAAGTGGTCATAAAGATGTTTAAATCCATTCTTCAGAAAACTGAACCAGGGGCACCTGGGTTGGTCAGTCTGTTGAGCATCCAACTTCGACTCAGGTCGTGATCTCATGGTTTGTGAGTTCGGGCCCCAGGTCGGGCTCTGTGCTAACAGCTCAGAGTCTGGAGCCTGCTTCATGTTCTATGTCTCCCTCTCTGACCCTCCCCTGCTCACACTCTGTCTCTCTCTCTCTGTCTCTGTCTCTCTCTCTCTCTCTCTCTCTCAGAAATAAACATTAAAAAAATAAAATAAAATAAAAATTTTTTTTAAAAGCTATTTCCCTAAGAGCACACAGTTAATAGTGTTATGTGGGCTGGAACCCCAGGGCCTTGGCCTTCAGTTCTGATGCTTCCTGTGCCATGATCCTGCTGCTATTAAAGAGGTCTCCTCAGTTCTATGTGTGTAGGATGGCCTAGCGTGCTTGCTGTGGTGCAGATTTCTGGGCCCTGCCCTCAGTTGTTCTGAGTCAGTAGGTCTCTGTGGACTTGGGCGTCTCCCTTGTGCCAGCCCCTGGGGCTTTTTGATGCAGGACAGAGACGAAAGGCTAAGCTCATTAGAATGAAGACAGTCCCCTTCTCAAGGGATTTGTGGCTATTGGGTAACCTAGGTCTGCCAGTTAGGCTTATATGAGAGCTAAATATTTGAGAAGGGCAGGGATGTAATCTGCTGTCTTATATATGCTTCTTATATAAAATGTTACTTATTTCTGGGACATCTGGGTGGCTTAGTTGGTTAGGTGTCCAACTCTTGGTTTCAGCTTCAGTCATGATCTCACGGTCTCATGAGTTCAAGCCCTGCACTGGGCTTTGTGCTGACAGTGCAGAGCCTGCTTGGGATTCCCTGTCTCACTGCCTCTGTCCTTCTCAAAATATATAAATAAAAACTTCTTTAAAAATGTTATTTATTTTTAAAAAGAACAGAATTAGGCTCTTGAAATGTGCCCTTTACAGAAACAGTAACTGCCATCAGTGTTACACCACGAGGAGTAACAGACAAATAAATGTCTGGGGACGAGGTGCGCTCGGCTCATCGAATTCTGTGTCCGCCACAGGACCCTGCTCCCTTGCGTGGCTCAGGGACTTTCACTCAGGGCCGGTCCCAGTTAGTCATCGTGTGGGGAACAGTTGTTGGCCGCTTTCCAAGCCTCTGTGGTGGGGGCTATTTGTAGCTTGCCCTTAGATTTCCTGGCATTTTGTCCACAAAGTGCGTAACAGAAGGGAGTGGCATCTTCTCACTTGGCCCTGGCACAGGTTTTATAACCTCCTACAGAATATCCCAACACTGAAAAAACTGGCTCCATGGTTCCTCTTTCTTCTAACTAAAGGGTTCGTTTTTTTTTTTTTTTTTTTTAAGGAGACTGGACTGTTTTCTTCTAACAGTATAAAACTTTCAAATTAAGTAGGAAACTTTCTTAAAAGCATTATTTATAGACCAGAGGGAGTCCCTTGGGGAGGAATTTGATACTATTCATCTTGTCCCCTTGGGATCAATGCTGAGCACGTTCTTTAGTGAATATTAGTGAAGTGTATTTTTTCCTTGCAGGGAGGAGATGATTTGGTTCATAACACTGAAGACTGGATGACTTTCCCGCATGGAAAATCTGATATAACCTTTATATTTTACAAGTGAGGAAATGAAGACCAACCATGAGACACTAGAACAAGAGTGTGCTGGGCGCATATGAATTGAGGAGTTGGAGGTGGGTTACATTTCAAGGCATTTATGATTCTCTGGTTAGCCAACCTCCCAGGCTGACCTCCGTGGGGTCACAAGGCCCCTGAGATACTGACACGTCACTGGACAGGCTGGTTGTAAGATTCTCTGGGGTTTTAAATCCAGGTGTTCTCCTAACAGCTTTCTGAGCACTTTCATTTGATTTCCTGTTTGTTTCACAAAAGGAGATGTAGAGATATGTATGAGAAGGGAGGGCCTGCGATGGATCAGGGCAACGATCTTGGGCACATTCATGACTCACTTCTTTTGAAGAGGGGAAGTTGGGGTTTTAGTAATAGTGGGCTCACTTTTCCTTGACAGAGAAGGAGCTTCGTGTGTGTGTGTGTGTGTGTGTGTGTGTGTGTGTATAGTAGATGTATGTATATATATGTATACTAGATGTATATTTTATGTGTATGTGTATGTTTACTAATAGTGTCCGTCTTCCCCTAAAGTTGTGGATATTTCCTGATTTTATGGCATTCGTGCTCCTGGCATGTCAGCTGAGGACACCCCACTGGTAGATTTCAATCCAATGGAATCTGGACTCTCTGATTCTTCAGTGACTCTTCAGGCAAGGACACTGGCGGGGTGGGTGGACTGGACACTAATGGAGACTTGGATGGGGATCCCTTACCAGGTATGCTAAAGAGATAATTTTTGATGTTCCACCCTTATGACATTTCACTCTCTTTATTAAAAGAATAGGGGAAACTAAGTCTCTGATATCCTTTAATACTTTTTGCTTTTCCCCTCACTTTCCTTCTTATTTAAAATTAATTCTTCCCAGGGACTGGACACTAAGAGCTGACTTATCCGTGCAGGGTCACAGAATTCCTGAACTGTCCCTCTCTGTTTCCTAAGCACAATCCCTCAGCTTTCCCAGGTTTATTCCCACCTCAACTTGAGTCTCTGCTCAACCTTCCACTCATTAAAAATCAAGGCCTTCCCAGGCTGCTCTTCATAACATAACACCCCCTCATTTCCACTTTCTCAGCATCCTGGTCTCATTCCTGCTTGTTTTTTGGTATCACAACTCTCTTTGTTAGTTCCATTATTGTTTAGCTGGTTCCACTAGAATTGAACTCCCGAAGGACAGAGATTTTTATGTGTTTTGTTTATGAGCTGTGTCCTCAGCACCTTGAAGACTTTCGGATCCACAGCAATTGCTGAATAAATGCTTGTTGAATGAATGAAATGTATGGGGAGGTAAAATACTGAAGGAAAGTACTGCCAAAGCAAAGAAAAAGAAAAACGTAACCATAAGCTTAGCATTCCGTCTCCTGCCGTTGGCTTCTTAGCACTCCCAGATCCCACGTTCTGAAATGTGGGACCAGAGTCTGTGTGAGATAAATAGGCGAAGGACAAAAAGGGGCGGGTGCTATACTGTGTCTTGTAACCAGGAAACACAGGGCTGGGGCTGGGGATGCAAACCAGCTCGAGGACCTTGGCCCTCTAGCAGTTTGCTCTCAGCTTCTACAGAACTTCTTGGCTTCATTCTTCTGGGGCCCTCACATGGCAGAGGACATGGCTGCTGCGAGCTCTAAAATAGTGTCATTAGGGACACCTGGCTGCCTCAGTCAATAGAACATGTGACTCTTGATCTTGGGGTTGTGAGTTCGAGCCCCATGTTTGGTGTAGAGCTAAAACTATGTAAGTGAGTAAGTGGATAAATAAATAAATAAATAGTATTTTTATAGCCCTCTGTAAAAGGGAAAGAATATTTTTCTCGCTGTCTGCATATAAAATTCTGGAAAGTGATTCCATTTTATCTAACTTGGCCAAATCTTCCAATGGGAGTCTATAACCAGGCCAGGTTCCTCTGCTCACCACGTGACACGTCAGTAAGTTGAGAGGCAAGATGTTGGGGCAAGGAAAGCAACTTTCTGTGGAGAGCCAGGAGGAGATGGTAGACTACTGTCCCAAACAACCATGTCCTCTGGGCATGAAATTTAAGCCTCTTTTTTTTTTTTTTAAATGTCAGCAGAAGGGGGAAGTGGGAGAGGGTTGAGTCAGTGAGTGACTGATTCTGTAGACATCTGAGGCAAGTCATGTAACTTCTTTGTCCTTGGTCAATTGATCTTTGTATACAGACATCAGGTCGTGTTGTTCCTGTAAATCTTAGATATAGCATAATCATTTCTGTATGTACTTCTTTATCTCCCCAAGAGAAGTAGGTTTTAGGCACAAAAAAAAAAAAAGGCAGTGTTTACAAATCTCAGCTATAAGCAAAATTCCTTAACACGCCTATGTGGAGGGTCTGTCAGAAGCTTCTAAGCTGTAGGTCACGGCACCCAGGGAGATAGAGACAAAATGGAGTCAGACATGTTAAGTTTCTCCCTGGTAGAGACCTAAGCTCTAAGAAAGCAGGAATGTTTTTACTTTTGCTCACTGCTGAATTTCAGATCCTAGACTAGTACGTGGCACAAAGTAGGTGCTCAGTAATTGCTGACAGGACGAATGAATCTCTGTGCTGGAACAGCACGCTGACTGGCAGCTGCACCTTCATCAGATGACATGAGGCAGGTGTTGTCAGCCCTGACCCCCACCAGGAGTATTAAATAGACCAGGAGAGGAAGGGATTCTGGGTGGCTAAACTATTAGGTAACCATCATAGAGTCTACAAGTCTTTATGATTAATGCTTTTCAATCAGAAGTAGTTAATTTTCCATTGTAATCTTAGAGTGCCTTTCTGGCACAGCTTTAATCAAAGAGGTTAAGGACTAAGGTTGAAATGAACTGTGGCCACCTTCCCCATATTAGCATGGTGCGACTGTCATAACCCGCGACCCGGTCCCGGCGCGCTCGTCCTAAACCCGCAGACCCGGAATGCAAGTCCATTTGTCCATCCGCTTCCACTGGGACAAAGTGCCATTTTTCTAGTAAAAACTTTTATAGAAATAGAAAGATTTCTCCTGCTAGACCTATGAGTGCAAACATATGGTATCTATCCTTCTCTGCCTGACTTCTTGCACTTAGCATGACACCCTCGAGGTCCATCCACTTTGCTACAAATGGACATATTTCATTCTTTCTCATTGCCATGTAATACTCCATTGTGTATATATACCACATCTTCTTGATCCATTCATCAGGTGATGGACATTTAGGCTCTTTCCATGATTTGGCAATTGTGGAAAGTGCTGCTATGAACATTGGGGATGGACCTCGAGGGTGTCATGCTAAGTGAAATAAGTCAGGTAGAGAAGGACAGATACCATATGTTTGCACTCATAAGTCTAATAGAAGAAACCTAACAGAGGACCATGGCGAGAGGAAGGGAGAAAGAGAGCTGGAGAGAGTGAGGGACACAGATCATGAGAGACTACTGAATACTGAAAACGAACCATTGACTGAAGGGGGAGGGGGAGGGAAGGATGGGGGTGATGGTCATGGTGGGGGGCACTTGTGGGGAGAAGCACTGGGTGTTATATGGAATCCAGTTTGAAAATAAACTATTAAGAAAAAGAAATAGATTAAGTGTATAAAGGGACTGACGGATGGGTACATAGGCACATTTAGATCATTTTAGAAATTGGTAAACAACATCACACTTGAATTTTAAAAATTTAAATGTAGGTAGGAATATATGTAGTACATTTTCATAGATTAAAAGAAGGTGGGGGCGCCTGGGTAGCTCAGTTGGTTGAGCACCTGGCTTCATCCAGCTTCGGCTCAGGTCATAATCTCGTGCTTCGTGTGTTCAAGCCCCATGTCAGGCTCTGTGCTGACGGCTAGCTCAGAACCTGGAGCCTGTCTTCGGATTCTGTATCTCCCTCTCTCTATGACCCTCCCCTGCTCATGCTATCTCTCTCTCAAAAATAAATAAAACATTAAAAACTATTTTTTAAAAAAGAAATAAAAGAAGGAAATGTCCTCTATGGTCAACTCAGCAATATTTCCTAACATTTACATTAGAGATTTAAAAATCTCTAAAATTATTTTTATTTTTTGATTACTGAAAATAATCTATAGAGTATAGATTAATGAGACAGTTTGCATTCAGCTCAGTGGTCAGTGGTCCGTGGTCGTTGTGGGTCTTTTTACAATGGCTCAATATCTACTGCTCAAGACTGTTGCCTAAAAGCAGGCCCTGCAGTTTTCTCTGAAGGCTCCAGAATGAATCAAAACTCTGAAGCTTAACAATGTACATTTTCCGAATTCAGGGTGTTTCATTGTTCATGACACCAATTGTGGGATAAAGAGCCCGGGCCGGGATGGAATGCACCAGTCCCAGCCTGGTTTTTGGTTTTTTGTTTTTTGTTTTTCACATGCTCTGGGGCACTGTAGGGTGAGGAGGGCATCAGGACTCCACACAGACCTCCCTTGGATGCTGGCTCTGCCATCCCATCTCTGCAGCTGAGAGACACACATTGCTCGGCCACATGCACTGATGTACCATATGCACTCATGTATACGAATGAGACTTAAAATTCCACACTTAGAGAAGAAACATTTCTCTGTTGGCTATATAAACTGTAGAAACTTACATCTGTTTTTAAAAACCGGCCCACTTTACATTTCTAAACAGAGCCTTTGGCTTCGGATAGAAAGGGTATATCTGGGTTTGCATTTTAGGTGTTCCCCAGGGCTACGGGTGGGTAACACAAAACCTTAAGGACTCACTCAAGTGGCTTTTCATGGAACTGAAGAGCACTTACCCCTCAAAGCAAACCCTAGCCATGACCCTTGAAGAGACAGTCTGTTTGCAACTTTCCAGCTTGAAAATAAAACATATGAAGGAAGAGCTATGAAGAAAGACTAGCTCTACCAGATATTGAAATGCATAATAAAGTTAGAGTAATTAAATCAGCTTATAATCAAGGTAGAGGCAGCAAATCAATGGAACAGATCACTGAGTCTAGAAATAACTTGCATGTGTTTAGAATTTGACATGTAGGATAGTATTTGGAATTAATAAGCCAAAATTAGATTTTGTAATAAATTATATTTGGACAACTGCAAATTTGAGAACAATATCTAGTTGGCTCCTTACTTCATGTCTTACACCAACGTAAATTCCAAATGATTAAAACATTTCCACTTACAAAGAATTGAGTAATAATAGGGCTGGAAGAAAATACCCGTAATTTAAAAAATAATTTGGAGAGGGAAAACTCTTGGGGCCTGACATCAAACCAGAAGTCATAAAGCACAAGGTTGATAAGTTGGGTTATGTTTTTAATGATTTAAAAACTTCAGTACTGTAACAACACTGTAAACAAAGAACACACAGTTCAAAGGCTGAAGTAGGAAAAATTGTGAATGCCTATGATAAAGATAGAGTAATTTCATAAATACATGTATATATTCTTACCAGTCAAGAAGAGTAAATGAGCAGTCCAAAAGAAAATGAGGAAAGGATACAAATAAGTAGTTCATGAAGGAAATGTTTCTGGGTATGTGTCTGTGTGTGTACAAACACAGTGTTACGAACATGCACTTAGGATTTATGAGTGGGGGCATTCTTCATTTTCACAATTTAAAAAATGACAAAACAATAAAATACAATTTTCACCTACTGGCGAATACTGCATGTTGGTGAGGGTGTGGAAAAGCCAACATTTTGATTTCAATTGCTATTGTTGAGAGCAATATGACTTCGTCTATCGAAACTTGCAAGGTGCATGCTTTTTAAGTCAAGGATTCTACTTCTAAGCTACACTGGCACAGGTGCACGAATGTATAGGTACAAATAATTTAACCTCAGCATGGCTTGTAGTAACAAACAACTGGAAGTTACCTAATGGCCACAAATGAGAGGACTCATTAAATTATGGTCTGCCCAAATAATGTTCACTTCTTAAGAAGAATGAATTAGATCTGAGTATACCAACATGGAAAAATGTTCAAATATATTGAATTTTAAAAGTAAGGAATGGAACAGGATGCTTTGTGTGATGCCCATTTGAATATTTTAGAAAGTATTATATACAGATTCAATTACATGTTTACTAATCATTCTTTTTTTTTAAGTTTATTTATTTTGAGACAGTGTGTGCGCAAGCAGGGGAGGGGCAGAGAGAAAGGGAGAGAGAATCCTAAGCAAGCTCCGCACTGTCAGTGTAGAACCCGACGTGGGGCTCAAACTCACAAACTGTGAGCTGAAATCAAGAATCAGATGCTTAAGAGACTGAGTCACCCAGGTGCCCCCCATGTGTAGAAATTATTTCTTGAAGGATAGAAAGTAAACTGTGGAGTGTGCTTGCCTGTCGCCAGGCTATGTGCTCATGGGATGGGGAAGGATTTTACTTTTCACTGTGTACCATTCTGCATCATAGAAGCTTTTACTCTGAATATGTAAGACTTTTATGATCTATATCAAATTTAATCTTTGGGAACAGTCTTGGCTTGGACAGAAAATTATGCACAGGAAATGTAGGTATTTGTGTCTGCCTTGAGGTTGAGAAAACCAAATGGAGTTTGGAGTGCATGTGATCCAGAAAGGACTTCTTTACCCCTTGCCTTGCTAAGGAATCTGGTGTCACGAGCACCTTTGGGCAACCCTGAGGCGAAAGAGGAAAGTCTCCAAGGAACTTTCTTTCCGTCTTTCCTCTTCTCTTTCCCTTTCCCTTTCTGCAGCTCTGCCAAGAGCGGTTCCTGGCACAGCTCTCCTCCAGGCTTCATAGGGACCTCCCTAGGTTTGGTACTACCCTGTCACGTTACCCCCATCTTACCTCCCTCTTGGAAAAAAAAGATGATACAAGAGACTAGCCATTGTAACTGAGAAGACTCTGCCAGACTTCCTCTCCTAGGTTCCAGCATGAAAGTTCTGGAACGAAAGGAACTATCCCATGTCTAACTACTGTCAGTGTGCTGGCGCATTAGAAGACATTAGAGTCGCTTCTTGGCAACAGCTGGAGACCTGCTCAGGGCGTATTAGGAAAAATGCAAAGTCTTTGATGCAGCCTGCATTTGTTGACACTGTGGAAAGAAAGTTCTTACGGAAGGAACTCTAGAATTTGACAACTCTTGAATGTTTTTATCTTTCCTCTTTCCCCTTTCTTTTCTCGGAAGCCAGACAACATCCTTACAGCTGAGTGTTCATAAGTACCTGAGGAGATGCTGCTAATCATCGCTCAGCTTTACTTCCTTTTTTTCTACATCCAATGCAGCATTTAGGCTCCAGTCAACGGTGTGGAAATGACAGGATCCTCATGACAGGATGGGAGACTACGGACCTGGGAAATTTCATTACTGATAAGCCAGTGGCCTCCAGGAAAGTCTGGACGGCAGTTCAGTTTGACTTTGCTGGTGAGGAGGGTGCTCAGAGCTCCCTGGGCACGGAGGGTGGCTGCCTCTGGCCTGTGCGTTTCCTCAGTCCAGGTGCTGGAGAAGTCACTCTCTGCACTTGCAGTAGCTTATTTGAGGCGCAGAGCTCCCAGCGGGTGGGGAAATGTCAGGGTGTGCCAGCAAGTTGCTGTGTATGTGGCAAGGTGGGCATGTCTGTGGGCTTCAGATGGGTAAAGCTGAGGCCAACTCTATCGTTTCTTCTTTGGGCTCTGGTTCTGGAGGCTTCTGGCTTCAAGGGGCTTGTTGGGAAGGAGTAGACTCTCAGTGTCTCTCAGTGTCATGCTGTGGTGTACCTGCATGGTCACATGGTAGCGTGTGTGTTGGTGTGTGCAGGCACATGCATGTGGGGGTGGTGCAGGGGGGGCGGGGAGGGGGGGGAAGAAAGTGATAGAGCTAGAGATACTCTGAGAAAGAGAGAGATTTAGACTATATGCAAACTAATTCAGACCAATGAATTTTTGCCATCTATTTGTCAGGTAAGAGCTTATTAGGGGCACCTGGGTGGCTCAGTCAGTTAGGCCTCCAACTTTAGCTCAGGTCATGATCTCACGGTTCATGAGTTTGAGCCCTGTGTTGGGCTCTGTGCTGACGACAGCTCAGAGCCTGGAGCTTGCTTCAGATTCTGTGTCTCCCTCTCTCCTTGCCCTTTCCCCACTCATGCCCTCTCTCTCAAAAAATAAATAAACATTAAAAACATTTTTAAAAAGAGCTTTTATGCAAACTCTGTTCATTAGGGTCTAGGCTAACTTTTGGCAAGATTGCTTATATCTGTTTCAGAACTCAGAGTATTCTCCAAACCATCTTATTGGTAACTGAACCATTCTAGGTGACAGTAGCGTTAGAGCCAAGGAATTCAGAACATCTGCCTCCCACCTTTCCAGCCCATGTCCTGTCCTCCCTGGAATCTCTGGGAAGGCACACCCACATGGAACACATGGAAAGTAAATGGCCAAAACTGCATATTTGGCAATTGATTTTGAACTTGAGGTCTCAGTCCACAGACTCTGGTATAGCCACCTGGACTGTATGAGCGCAATGTTTCATTTTCCCCCTGCTAGTCATCCCCAACCCGTCACGGGCCATCTGCAGGGGGATGGAATGACAGAGAGAGAGAGACTATGGGAAAGAATGCGGTTGTTCCCAAACCAGTGCCTGAGATGGCCTAAGCTGCATCTGGAGGCGGGGCCTCAGGCTTGGTCATTGACAGAGAGGAGGGGGTGGGGCAGCAAGAGCGGGCCCTGGTCTTCCTCCCACTCCAGCTGCAAGCCTGAGAGCAGGAAAGGAAAGCCACTTCCAAGTGCATTCCACTCCCAAGTGTGCATTCCGTGCATGGGGACCCTGCCCCGTGGTGAAAGTGGCCTCATTAGCGTCCTGGAGTCAGACGACCAGAGCACTTCACACAGTCACCCCTGCTTACAGAGGTGTTTGCAGTGGGAAGGGGAGGAGGGGAAGAAGCCTGTGTGTGAAAGAGGCGGAGGGATTAGAAGAAGGAGCCTCTGGTGTTTGACGCTCCTGGAGAAACTTACAAGTCACCTCGTCTCATCCACACAGTTTGGAGATGAGGACGTTTATTTAAATGAGGTGAATTCTGCCAGCAGGAGCAGGATTAGAGCCAATGTCTTTGCCCTAAACCACTTGCAGGAGCAAAAGCGTCTGAGGTCACTGCAAATCTGGGAAGATGGGAGAGCCCGGTGGGGAACCCGAGCAGCACACGTCCAGCTCCGCTCTAGGACCCATCATACAAGCACATAGCCCCTGAGCCGGCGTGGCTCAGTCGGTTAAGCGTCTGTCGATTTCGGCTCACGCCATGGTCTCACCGTTTGTGAGTCTGAGCCCTGCGTCAGGCTCTGGGCTGATAGCGTGGAACCTGTTTAGGATTCTCTCTCTCTCTCTCTCTCTCTCTCTCTCTCTCTCTCTGTCCCTCCCTCCCTCCCTCCCTCTCTACCTTCCCCACCCTCCCTCTCAAAATAAATAAATAACTTCAAAAAAAGTCCCACCAGCTAGTAGACTATCCCATCTTTAATAATCATTCCATTTGCTTTTATGATGCAAATTTATGTTTATGAGGATTTCCCCCCCTGAACACATCACATAGTCCTGAAAATTGTAGGGAAGAATTGTTATTAATTAGAGCTAGCAATGGATACTTTTCCTTTTAGTTTGGGCTTCCAGGCCGTGCCCACTGAAATATGTAAGAAAGCAACTACCATATGCGGCGCGTGGTGGTTCTAAAAGCTTACAACTGCTTTTCCACGAACCGCTGTCCTCATTTAGCCACAGTCCGTGGAGATGGGTAAGGTAGACTCTTCCCAACATAATGACTGTTCTTCAGAATAATTTCATAAAAATAGACCTAGTGCAGCCCAATTATTTCTACTCTTGTCTGAAAAGCAAGTGAAGGGTCTGAAGCATGCCTTCAGGAACCAGTCCTGGGGGTGGAATTGGCATTGCTGTGATTCTCTTTATATTTCGGATTATGAAACCTATTTATGAAAATGCCCAAAGTGGTTTTGGAGGAAAAGCCACAGGCTAGGAGAAGATGGTGAGTGAGTGAGAGCACTTGTTCTGTGCGACCAGTTGAGCTGAAATCAGACATTGATACAAACACCACAAAATCATTCTAAGTGGGGACTCCGAGATTTCAGAGTTCCATTAGAATCTGCTGATCTCTGGTTCAAGCAAGGTCAAGATCTAGCTTATTTTTCATTTGACAGAGAATTTGGGCTGCATCTCCATCTTAGTGGTAGAGAGAGGCCATTCAGTTGTCCTCCGATATGACAGTCTCTGTTGTTGTAAAACTTGTATCTTCTACCTCTACTCTTTCCTATTGTAAGGGTGAAGATTTTACCATCTGCTTAAGTCAATAGTAGGGCATGTGAAATGGTAGCATCAGAAATCTTAGATCTTGGATCCAGATTTTAGGGCTAAAGTTCTGAACTCACCACTTCTTAAATAAGGAACCTTGGGCAAGTTATCCCTTTCCTACTACAGTTTCCCCACCTGGAAAAGAGAAATCTATTTAACCAACATCAAAGAATAGGTGTGATGATTATCTGAAAGTGTGCGCAGAAAGGTATAGCATAGAGCTTGGCACCTGTTAAGCTCAGTAAATGCCGGTAGTGAAATATTCTAGCTTCTGGTACATCATATGCATTTAAAAATAGTTGCATCATGTATCTTGAATGTATCATAGATAAGCTGCTATGTAACGATTGCCACTCCAGATAGCTGTGAAATTAGGTGATTAACTAGTTGTTACTTAACCTTCTAATTTCTGTATAAGTCTAATTACATGAAATAGAAGTTGGGGTTTTGATTTTTTACTTTGCTTTTCTGTTTGGAGTGTCATTGTAACTACTATAGTGTAAATGATGGAAAATAATTGCATATGTTAAAAAAATAAATAAATAAACAGGAAAAAAAAATAGTTGCTTCATTTCCCTTCCTTTCTTCCTGGAATCCAATAGTCTACCTCTTAGGATCACATTGCTAGTGTGCACAATAATCGTTTGAAGCTAATTCAATGTTTTTATCTGCAACACATGTCTTATATAGTTTATGACTCAAATCACCAAACAAGCACAGATATTTTCTGTGACTAAGTCAGACTCCCTGAGTACAGGAAACAAAATTCTTGAGTGGGACGGAGAGTCCACGAGGCTTCTGAATGTGCTATTAGAATAACAGATCAGAATCCTCATGGTATGGAAAAGTCAAGAGCTCTTTTCATTAGAGTTATTTGGAAAGGTAGCCTGAGAATAACAGAAATGAGGACCCTTGGCCTAGAAACAAGCTAAGTATTTCTGGAAACCACATACATTCTTTCATTTAGGGAAATGTGTTCTCCTTAGGAGCATAACACAACTGACTTCCCAATGCTGTGGTGATGTGCCCTCATCTTGCCAGGGCTCCCTTGGCACATTGCTAGAAGATACCAGAATTCTTTTCTGAGAGCTTCAATGACCTGCGGGGCACACAAACAGACTGTTGAAGAGAAAAATTGGTAATCAACTAATCTGTGTGCTTTTAATGGTAGAAATATTACATAAGAATGAACCTCAGAATGAAGGAGTATTCAGCATGTTTGCACTGGACCCTTTCTAACCATTTATTAAACATTTCCTTCTAGCCCCTCGCATATGTTTTCTCATATAATTCTTACAACAACTCTGGAATGCATTATTACCTCTTTTTTAAAAGGAAAAAGGGGTGCCTGGGTGGCACAGGCTTGTCTATTCTGACAAGTAGTTGAAATATAGTGGCCAAGCTCAGGGATCCTGAAGCTGAAAGGCTTGGATCCAAATGTTTGACTCTGCGTCCAACGAGCTGTGTGACCTTGGCAAGTTACTTTACTTCTTTGTGCATCAATGTTCTCATGTATAAAATGTGGATGCTAAGAATAGTACCGGTTCCATCATTTACCTATGAAGACTAAATTAATAAAAACATATAAAGCACTTAGAAAGGTACCTGGCACGAGATGAGTGTTCAACCAAAGTTAGCTGTCATTGATTATAGGGTTTATTGTGTTGTGAAGCTTCTGATCATCCTGACTTTTTTCTGTAATGTGTCCTCTCAGACTTACACCTGTGGGTCTCTATAATAAGCCATGTAGTTAAGATTAGTCTGAGAATTCTCTGGCCTGCTCTATTTCTTAAACCCTCAGGGCATTATCTATGAGATAGTTGTATCTCCTAAATTCAAGGGCAGATGGGGATGGAGGGAGGGCAAGAAATGATGTGATGTTTCCTGTTTCCAGCACTAAATGGATCGTTGCTTTAACAGGCCCTTAATTAAATTAGCTTCATCATTTGGGGAGCAGAGCCGGGAATTCAAACACAAGCTAAGGGGCTATAAAATCTCCTTTTTGGAAATTTCCTTGTTCCTCAGTGGAAACTGAGGCTATTTGTTACCTTGAATTTGCCTAGTATTTGAAATGTGGCAAATTTTATTTTGGAGACTGAGGTCTGCATAACTGGTTAGGTAAAAGGTCTCACTTAAAATGCACAGGATACTTCCACAAGGTACCAGTGAGGGCAGCAGTGTGTAACTATATTCAAAACCTACTGCTCTTTCTATGACCTTTTTAGGGGCTCCTGGGTGGCTCAGTCAGTTAAGTGACTGACTTTAGCTCAGGTTGTGATTTCAGGGTTCATGAGTTTGAGCCCCACACCAGGCTTTCTCCTGTCACTGCAGAGCCTGCTTCAGATCCTCTGTCTCCCTCTCTCTCTCTGCCCCTCCCATGCGTGCTCTTCCTCTCTCTCAAAAATAAAATAAACATTAAAAAGTAACAATAAATTGTCCTTTATAAATGCTCAGGGACAAGGTCCCAATAAGGAAGCATCCTTGCTAAGCACAGGGTACCCAGACACAGGGAAGCACTATACCAAGGAACTCTGTGGGCAAGAGGCGAATGGCTCGTTGAATGAACCAGAGATTTGGTCTCTTAAGTTTTGAAGCTGGGAGATGATAATGGCTAGAAGGACCATTTGGGGGACTTGGGGATTTCAGAAGTTGCCATTATTCTGTTTCGGGTGCAGAAAGAGAAAGAATATGAACACACCACAGATAACACAGTCCACATGCATAGATAGCAGTTCTCTTTACCCACAGCATGAATATTTAGTGAGAACTAGCCTCAATTTAACTTTGTCAGCAGGAGGACGCACCATGTGTTATGCAAGCTGCTAACAGCTAGGAGGGGAGGCCTGGCCTAAGGCAAGGAGGTTTTTGGGGTTTTTCTTCTTTTTTCTTTTTTTGAGAATATGAACATTCTCCTGAGCCAAATTTTAATTAAGTGGTGATGGAAACAAAATTTGGTGACCAGAGGTACTATTCTCTCCTGTTTTTATTTCAGTATCGTTTCAACGTACTTACTGTGTGGCTTATCTCTCAGTGCCTTAGTTTCCTAATATGTAAAATGAGATGAATAGGGGCATCCCTTCCATGGGATTTTTATCAGGATCAAATGATCTGATATATATAAATGCTTATAATAGCACCTGCTTGCTCACAGTAAGAAGCCTAGTAGACTGACCCTTGAACATGAGTGTTAGGAGCCGTGTGCAGCCAGAAATCCATGTATAACCTTAATTCCCCCCAAACATAACTACTACTAGCCTACTGTGACAGGAAGCCTTCGTGATCATAGCAATAGTCGATCAACACATATTTTTTAGGTTAAAGGTATTGTATACTATATTCAATAGTATACAATATATACAATGTGTATATACAATAAGCTAGAGAAAAGAAAATGTTATTTAAAAATCATTTGGACCATGGACTGAAGGAGGAGGGGGAGGGAGGGAGGGGGGTCCTGGTCATGGTGGGGGGCACTTATGGGGAGAAGCACTAGGTGTTATATGGAAACCAATTTGACAATAAACTATTTTAAAAAACCCACCAAAACAACAACAAAAAAAATCATTTGGAAGAGAACTACATTATTAGTCAAAAAATCCACATGTAAGTGGATCCACACCATTCAAACCCATGCTGTTAAAAGATCAACTGTATCTGCTTTTATTGCTGTTATATATTTATGTAAGTTTGTATAGAGTATTATTCTAATAGTTTCTCTGAAGAGAAAAATCATCAAGAAACATAGAAGTATGCTTCATCTCACTTTCTTCAGTGATTTACCCCAAATGGGGATCTTCTTGGTCTCTTCAACTTGCCCACAGCTGACTTAGATCTTTGAGCAGGGGAGGAGTCTGTGTAGGGCTGATCTTTTTCTTAAACCTATTAAGTGATAGCAAACATCTTTCATACACAAAGAAAAACTCTAACTGAATGACTTGTTTTATCAGTATCACTTACCCCACAAGTGGCATTAGAAAACAATTTTATTTTGTTTTATTTTATTTCCTAAATGTTTATTTATTTTGAGGGAGAGAGTGCATGCAAAGTCAGAGAGGGGCAGAGAGAAAGAGAGAGAATCTGCTGGAAGCCATTTCTGAAGTAAGGCGGGGTTGCAAGGCCTCCCACTGTCAGATGGTGACTAATCGTCCACCATTCCGCCATTTCTGTTTGTCTATCACTCTGCCATTTCTGCTTGAGCACCGACCCCAATGCCACATTGCCAACCGGCATCAAATGACTTGCCTTTTTATGCTAAAAATATGCTAAATTGCACTTCATGAAGGAGATTATAGAAATTTCTTCTTTTGTGTTTATGGGAGCAAATATTACATTTCCTAAGAAATCTGTTTTTCTTCCCCCTCAAGAAAACAGGCTATTGAACTCTGCTCTCAAAGGACTAACCTTTGCTTTTACTCTGCTAAAAACATTGCCTTGTATTTGAATACTGAGGGCACCTTCCATTCCCCATATGATAAGCATCCAAATAACCTACAATTAATCACTGTTGATAAAGATTATGCATGAGTCTTCTACCAATCTATGTTCTGGGACATTTTTCCATACCAATGAATTTGTCAATCAGGAATCATTGTCTAAGGAATTGCCACTCCTGTTTTGTACCCCATACGTTTTTTTCAATAAAAAAGGCTGACTCTCCAGTCAGTGTGGAGATGCCTGCTTGCAGTGCAGAGACGCCTGGCTGGAGGGCAGAGATGCCTGCCTGCTGATCAGAAAGAACCTCCTGGCTCTCTCATTCGCTTCCCCTTTCACCGACTCCCATCTCTTTCGTGCCAACACCGTCCCTCCTTCAGGGGAAGCCTAGACCTGCTGGAGCTGGACTCCGGCAAGAATCCCAAGCAGGCTCCATCTCACGACCATGAGATCATGACCTGAGCTGAAATCAAGAGTCAGACGCTTCACCAAGGGAGCCACCCAGGCTGTTATATATACTACTTGAAATTTTAGATGAGGATCTGAACTTTAGAAATTCAGCAGCAAACTAAGGATACGTGAAAAGCATGTGTCTCCTGTATCTATAATAATTCTCTACTTATCTTTCCTGGAGAGACATACAGGTTGTACTGTTCATGTCACATCTGTCTTAAGAGAATGGTTGGTCGACTTAAAGTGGTAAAATAGCCAATATGTATTCTGATTAAGCAAATTGCTGAGCCATACATTTGTTTAGTGGAAATAGAAGGAAATAGGCTCTCTTCTCCGCATATCAAGGCTTCATATAAAGTGATCAAAAATCCTTGTTTTCACCTTCTTTTCCCAGCTGCCTGGAGGTTTGGGCTCCTACCAACAGCAGCAAAGCATAAGCAGAGGGAGTCCTGTTTTTCTCAGGAGAATGACAAAGGGAAATAAGATGGTGAGTCAGCCGCCAGCAGGCATCCACTACATGGGAACACTCAGTCCTGCTCACTCCCTCCTCCACCTGGTGTTCTGGCCATTCCTGGATTAGCTCGTAGTGCTGTATGCTCTGCAACAGACTTCATAGTGGGCTTCTAGGGTCCCCACCCCAGTCTCCTGAAATTCTTGGCATTGACTGTGTTTTATGGCCTACTGAGAACTATCAGAAACTGCATGATGACATAGGGACCAGAAGCCTGGAACCCCATAGCATGCAGTACCGACGTGGACAAAGAGGACTTGAGTAAAGAAATGTTACCTAGGGATGCCTGGGTGGCTCAGTTGGTTGAGCATTCGTTTTCAGCTCAGGTCATGATCTCACGGTTCGTGGGTTCGAGCCCCACATCGGATTCTGTGCTGACAGCTCAGAGCCTGGAGCCTGTCTCATGTTCTATGTCTCCCTCTCTCTCTGACCCTCCCCCGCTCACACTATCTCTCTCTGTCTCTCAAAAAAAAAAAAGTGTTACCTAATAGTGAGAAGTTAAAATAGCAAGGTTAAAGTATAAGTTCCTGCCATCAATATAGAATTAAACTGGTCAGATTTAAACAGGATAGCGGGAAATAGAAGGAACTAGCCAATAATGAAGACTAATTATCTATAGTTGCTCAGTGTGATTGCAGTTACACAGTATAGAAGACTTGCCACTTAGGCATGGGGACACCTCCACTCAACCTTTCCCAATGGAACACAGAAAATGACTTGGGTGACTATTTTCACAGTTTTCCTAAAGATGACACAGAACATTCTTGATGTGTAAGAGAGAAGTTAATTTCTGACACAGCAGATGCTTCAGGGCATTAGAGCTTAATTCTCTCAGGTTAAAAGAGGGTCCCCATTGTTCTTGTACTTCAAAAATGTTTTTTTTTTTTAATACTTCAAGTTTTTACTTAAATTCCAGTTAGTTGACATATGAGTATAATATGAGTTTCAGGAGTCGGATTTAGTGATTCATAGCACCCGGTGCACATCACAACAAATGCCTTCCTTAATACCTCTCACCCATTTAGCCCATCCCCCAGCCCACCTCCCGTCAGAAACCCTCAATTTGTTCTCTATAGTTAAGAATCCCTGCTATGGTTTGCCACGCTCTTTCTTTTTTTCTTTCCCCTGCATTCATCTGTTGTTTCCTAAATTCCACACATGAGTGAAATCACATGGCATTTGTCTTTCTCTGACTTACTTCACTTAGTCTAGCTCTATCCACATTGTTGCAAATGGAAAGATTTCATTCTTTTTTATGGCTGAGTAATATTTCATTGTGTACATATACCACATCTTTATCTATTCATCAGTCAATGGACATTTGGGTTCTTTCCATAATTTCATATTGTTGATAATGATGCTATAAACATTAGGGTGCATGTGACCCTTCAATACAGTATTTTTGTATCCTTTGGGAAAATACCTCGTAGTGCAATTGTTGGATTGCAGGGTAGGTCTATTGTTAACTTTCTGAGAGAACATCATACTGTTTTTAGAGTGGCTGCACCAGTTTGCATTCCCACCAATAGTGTAAGAGGGTTCTCCTTTATCTGCATCCTTGCCAATATCTATTGTCTCCTTGGTTGTTAATTTTAGCTATTCTGACAGGTGTGAGGTGGTATCTCATTGTGGTTTTGATTTGTATTTCCCTGATGATGAATGATGTTGAGCATCTTTTCATATGTCTATTGGCCATCTGGATGTCTTCTTTGGAAAAGTGTCTATTCATGTGTTTTGCCCTTTGTTTAACTGGATTATTTGTTTCTTGGGTATCAAGTTTGATAAGGTCTTTATAGATTTTGGATACTAATCCTTAATCAGATATGTCATTTGCAAACATCTGTCATTCCTAAGGCTTGCTTTTAGTTGTTTCCTTCACTGTGCAGAAGCTTCTTATCTTGAGGAAATCCCAGTAGTTTATTTTGGATTTTGTTTCCCTTGCCTTCAGAGACATGTCTAGTAAGAAGTTGCTATGGCTGATGTCAAAGAGGTTGCTGCCTGTGATACCCTCTATGATGCTGATGGTTTCCTGTCTCACAAGTAGGTCTTTAATCCATTTTGAGTTTATTTTTGTGTATGGTGTAAGAACGTGGTCCAGGGGCGCCTGGGTGGCTCAGTCGGTTAAGCCTCCGGCTTCGGCTCAGGTCAGATCTCACATTCGTGGGTTCGAGCCCCGCGTCAGGCTCTGTGCTGACAGCCAGCTCAGAGCCTGGAGCCTGCTCCGGTTCTGTGTCTCCTCTCTCTGCCCCTCCCCCTCTCATGCTCTGTCTCTCTCTGTATCAAAAATAAATAAAACATTAAAAAAAAAGTTTTAAAGAACGTGGTCCAGGTTCATTCTTTTGCATGTTGCTGTCCAGTTTTCCCAGCACCATTTGTTGAAGAGACTTTTTTTCCCAGTGGATATTCTTTTCTGCTTTGTCAGAGATTAGTTGGCCATATAGTTTTGGGTCCATTTCTGGGTTTTTTTCAAAGACAGTAACATAGATAGCCTATGGTTGAGAATGACTGTTTGGTCAAGGAGTCAGTTATCTTTTCCTCATTCCCTGACCCAGGACAGGTTTTTGAATTTCAAATGACTATGAATTACCATTCGTTCATTCATTTGGCAAATAACTATTTATCTCTTTTCTTCTTCTAGGCATTGTGCCAAGAAGAGGGGATATAATGATGAATAAGAAACAGATACAAACAAATAAGGGATGATCTGTGCTATGTTGAGGAAAAAATCAAAGGGACCAGGAGAGAAAGAAAAATGATGGATCTGGGAGCATGGTGGGTGTGTTGGGAGGTAGACATATTTCAAAAAGGGATGTTTCTAAGCACACACAAATGTTGTTGACCCAGCTTGGCTGATGCACCTATCTGGCAGGTGATGGTAGCCATTCAAACAATGTCTAGGTATTTATGCACAGAAAAAATGTTCTCTCTCTGCCTCACAGGTATTTTATAAATACAGGCAATTCCTTCTGTGTATTACTGCCATGATGCTGGAAATGCTGCATCGCCAGTACCCAGCAGAGAGCCTGGGACATAGCCGGCATGCGACCATGTTGAATAACAACACCAACGAATAAATGAAAGGCACTTTTAGAACAACAGGATGTTGAATTCATGGTGTCATAAAATAAGTCAGTTCCACATTTTGTCTATTTATTGTTGAATTTTTGGTGATTCTAAAACACCTTCATTTCCTTCTCGGTCTTGTTTACTGAAACCAAAGCAATCACAGAGAATGTAAATTTCTTTAAAAGGTACTTCTCTTTCCTGTAAAAGGAAAAATCCCTCTGGTGTAGCATGTCTTGTGCGTGTGTTGGCTTCAGCTGTGTTGCTTCAATCCCAGAAGTCATATACTTCTGCAGTGAAACAGTATCAGACATATACTCTTAGAATGCTTTCCCATTCCAATTTATTTCTACATTTACTCCTATAATTTATTCCTATATTTAAGGACCTTGCAATATTTTAGAGTTTTGCTTTTAACTTTAAAAAAAATTTTTTTTAATGTTTTATTTATTCTTGAGACAGAGACAGAGCATGAGCGGGTGGGGGCAGAGAGAGAGGGAGACACAGAATCCGAAGCAGGCTCCAGGCTCTGAGCTAGCTGTCAGCACAGAGCCTGATGCGGGGTTCGAACCCACAAACGTGAGATCTGACCTGAGCCGAAGTCGGACACTCAACCGACTGAGCCACCCAGGTGCCCCCTTCTTTTATCTTTAAACAACTCTAACGCTTGCAACACAATTTTCTCCTGTAGAGGGTCTGTGCTGTGTATGAAGCAACCATTTTGACATTTCTTGAATTTGTTTTAGGACAAGAAGAATCACATATTTATTAATCTGGTAGAACGATATGTAAAGAATTAACTTCTGGAAGATCAACAATTTGAGACATCAGTAGGACGGATGCATGATGCTTAATTTCCACTGTCAACTTGACTAGGCTATTGTGCCTAGTTGTTGGTCAAACACTAGGCTAGATATTGTCGTGAAGGTATTTTGTAGATGTTATTAATATTTACAATTATGGTTGGCTTGAGGTGAAAGAGGCTGCCCTTGATAATGTGAGTGGTACTCATAGACTCAGCTGAAGGTCTGTCAGAAACTGAGGTTTTAGGGAGAAGAACACATTTTGCCTCGAGACTGTAACATAAAAATCCTGCCTGTGCTTTCCAGTCTACTGGTCTGCTCTATAGAGTTTGGACTCAAGACTGCAACTTTTGCCTGAATTTCTAGCATACTGGCTTGCCTTAGGAGTTTTGGGCTTACCGGCTCCCACAATTGCATGAGCCAATTTCTTGAAATACATCCCTTTATTTATAAAATATATATATGAAAAATATATTTATGTAATATTTAACTATATATTATATTTTATAAGTAAAATATAAAAATTATTTTTGTAAAAATAAAATATATCCTATTATTTCTCTCTCTCTTATCTCTTATCTGTGTATGTCCATATATCCATAGATATAGGTGATTCTGCTTCTCTGGAGAATTCTGATTGATATAGACTGTTTCATTTTTGTCCTCTGAAACTGTGCCTCCAGTGGGACCAGGGAAACATTGGTAATAGTTTCTAGACTTCTACTGTTTTGATGGGAGACTGGAGGGTTGAAAGCAGGCTGAGACGATGTTCTACATTTCAAGCCACCCCTTCCCAAAAGAAGAGCTTGCAGCAGGAGAGAAACATGAGCACCCCCATTCATATGATTCATCTGTTTTATATTTAGCAAACCAGAAAGATATGGGGAAGATTTTGAACCTTCATAAACTCCTCTGTCTTCCTTCTGATAACACCATGTTTTATTTTATGTTGAGGAACATCCTCCTCTTCATAAAAATCATGTCATGCTTTTAGCGTTCGCTAGGGTCCTGCATAAGAAGAGCCAGGGTGGATCTCAGGGCAGGTGGGTTTTGTTGTTGTTGTTTGTTTTGTTTTGTTTTTTAACCAGAACTGTACATAATTTTAAGGTGGCTGGAAGCTGGATTATTATTTCCAGAGGAATAGGAAAGACAATGTATCTTGACTGAACTCCAACAAATGACATTCATTGAGACCAAGTTCAGACATTTAATTCCCAGTTTTGCAAAAAAGAAATTTACAAATGAGGCCATGACCTCAAATTATACTACCTAACAGGTATACTTGTAATGGGGTCCAAGTGAGTGATGTGGATGGCTTGGGACAGACTTATTCCCATTGCTGTGGAAAGTACTCAAATGATGCCCTCCACAGGTACTGGATTGGGAAGACTATCCCTCTGTACAAGAAAAAGAATACTTTAGTATTACAACTCTCAGAACAGCTTTGAATTCATGGGCTTTTGGGGATTGAATAAAAGAAAGATGTACATAGAAGTTAGTTTCTGCTACCCACATATTCTATTGTATCAAGATAAATTTTTTTCTTATAGAGAGCACATAATCATTTTAAACATATTAACTTTGTAAAAATTTGCCTGATGAAGAGTATTAACCCATTAACCAAAGGTATTCTTGCCACTTCCACATGGAAAATGGTGGCGATGTGTGATTATTGCTTGGGTTTTGGCTCTGAAGATTATCAGCCCAGATGATTACCCACTCCCTTCCCCAATTTACTTTATAATTGGGACATATGCCTCTTCCATAGCTTCAATTATAAAAATTGAAGCTGTACCATTAAATGAAATCTTGGGTAACGGGACGGACCCATAGCACAAATACACAGATGGAAAAGTGCCGCAGACACCACACTTTTTGAGGCAAAATATGGTGGGTTTTGACTAGACGATTGCAGCCACACCTTCTTTCGCACTGTGGGACTTCCATCCTAAAGAATCATTAATTCCTTCCTTGTCCCATGTTTTGTCAGCCTGGATGGGCAGGGTTAATTCCATATTCTCTCCCTTTCTTCCTGAAATTTCCTTTCCATTCCTTTTCACCCACAACCAACTTTACTCCACATTTCCAATAACATCCATCTTACAGACTTCTCATGTGCTTACATTTTCCTGATTTATACAATATCTATAGAGACCACTGCAGTCTTGACACTAAAAGGCCAGGTTGGGGAATGATAGTGTGATTCAATCATGGAGTTTGATTTCAAGTTTACAGAGGATATGTAGGGTTAGGACACACAACTACTACTACTTACGCCTACACCTAGTTGCTACTCTCTTACTTGATTGCTGACAAAGAGAATGACAAATGTTGAAATTTTACTATTCTCAAGTAGGAAAGCTTACTTGTGTTGTCTCTCCTAAATTTTGGAGGTAAAATGATTTGTAGATAAGAATGAATAATAGAACTGAATGAATCTTAAGGTATCTAATTTCCTAACTGCTTTCAGGTAGCTTCTAGACCAGTGATGGCAGAACAAGTTTTTTCTCACATAAATAAGTCTAATTAGGTGTGGATGATTGCCTGAAAGCCATGTTGATATGAACTCTGTGTTCAAATCTAGGTTTGCCACAATCAATTATTGATGTCTGCCAGGGGTGAGGGATAGGACAGTGTGGACTCTAATGACATATTGTTTCCTTTTTTCAGGTAGAACCTAAAAAGATGGAGAATTACTTTTTTAGTTTAAAATGTTTCAAACACTGAGAACGCATTCCAAGTGAGAAAGACAGGAGAGGGGGCAATTCATCTTGGTGCAGAGAAAAGAGGATGCTGACAAATAACCATATGTTTTGAGTCTGATAACTCTTCTAAAAAGTGCAAAAATATAATAGTACTCTAGGGATGATTATATGGATGGTAAGAGAAACTTGGGAGGCTAACAGAGTGTCATTGCTTGCTTTTCTAGCTCAGAAGAGCAAAATGCTGAGTGAAAGTGTAAAGTAGAAGAAAATTGGCCTTCTTCACAACTGAGTGAAGATGCTCTTTCTGTGTTAAGAAAACATTCTTGAAATGGACTTTCAGTGATCTCAATTTAAACATGTAAACTTAAAAAATAACACTGTTTCGCTGAATTCTATGAAACAGCCATTTATCGGAATTTGCCATTTAATAGAAAAATCCATTTCCTCATGAAAACATAATTTTCTGTTCTTGGTGCAAATATCTTTAGGAAAACTTTGTTGTTGTTGTTGTTGTTGTTGTTATCATCAATACCCTATACTTAGCTTAGAAATAAACAGAAGCCTCAGTAAATTTCCTTCAGCGATGTTAGCCTCGAAATATGATTATATTGTAGCTAAGCCCCCAACAACATGTCTGAAGGACTAATGAGGTCTTTGTAAATGCAAGCAAATGGACTTACTACTCCATCCATAAAATATGAGTAGTGACAGCAGTCATAATCATGACCACTTATTATTTATTATTATATACCTGCTTGCTTCCTGACTTCCTTCTTTTCTTCTTTCCTTCTTTCCTCTTCCCATTCTCCCTCTTCTTGTATCCACCAATGCTGAGGACCTACTACATTCCAGGAGCAGTACAAAGCTCAAGAAACAATGACATTGGGGAGCCAGATAGACAAGGATTCTGACTTCACAGAGTTTATACTCTAGTGGGGGAAAGCTAGGTATTCATCAAATATTAACAATAATGTGTTGTGTCAGGATGGACTGAGATGTCTGTTTCCCCTTTGGGGGACACTGGGGAAATGTGAGGACCAGAAAAAGAGTGATTTCAGTGTGCAACTAGCTGCTTGTTAATTTGAGGAAGGACAAATATATCTTTACTGTGAAACAACCGGGATATTATTTTGTAGGGAACTGGACCAGATTCATATTAATAGGAGAAATTAAGCTTTAAAAAAATAAGTAGACAAGCTATATTTGTCTCTAGAAAGACATTTGGCCTTAACAGTGGTAAGTTTTATTTTGCTGTAATGTGCTAACTGCAAACAAAAAACCCCAGATCTGCTCAGTTTCTCAGTAGTCTACATATTGGTCTCTCTTGATTTCAGTAGACTGATTAAGGGTGACAGATATATTGTGCTATGGAATATTAATTGTTAATTAAATATTTCTACTAAACAAATTAGTCTGTCATAAATCCAGTATAGCTTAAAGAGTTTTAACCAAAAGGGCATCATTTTGTGGTTTTTCCAAGTTATATATTAATTTTAAAAAGACAAAGATGGACTCTGGCAAAATTGGAGGTGAACAATCGAAGCCCTTAGTTTCTCTAAAAAGGAGATTGTCATAATGAAATACATAACGATTAATACTTTTCCAATTAGTCCAACTTAAGAATATCCAAATATCTCAAGATATGAAATGGACGTGCTTCTATCTTTCATTTCCGTGGACTCATGTGAACAGAATTTTTAAATAATGTCACAGGGAAAACAAATATAAGAATAATCTTGGTACTGCAGCAGAATCCAAAATATACCTAATATCAGTGGATAGGTAATAACAACCACAAAATTCACTTCTTGTATTAACATTTTTGTATCCAAAGTTTATAACAAAAAGATAAGATTAAATATACTATTTTGATCATAACAAATTAAATTGATTTAAGTTCTCTCATATTTTTGTTACTTTATAAGGTAAAATATGCTGAGCATTTCTAGCATTGCTGAACACATTCGAACCATTCATTCAAGTACGGAGTACACCTCGTGGGTACCCACCTGAGGTTTGATGAGCTACCGTCTTCAGAAAGCCGTGGCCGATTGAATGGGATGGAAGAAGGTTGCTGCTTTAGAATACAGGCTCTTCAAGAGTCTCTCCTACTCCTTGTTTTAGAAGTGTGCAGCAGAGGGGTTAGAAGAAGCTTAGAGAAAAGAAACAATTAGAAATGTTAGCCATGCCGTTGTCTGAGCAGGAGCATAAAGCGGTGGAACCGATCCTCTAACGGGACCTGTTGGTGGAGAAACTGCATCAAGCAACACACACTTGTGGTTAGCGAATTCCCTCTCGTGGCTAATAGATCACCAGCCAGTGAGAGGGCGTTCCCTATGGAAAGTTGGAAAGACTGAGCTACAAAGCAGGTGGGGGCTGGGGGGGGTGATAGGGCCTTGGAAGGAGAAGGTGTTGGAGTTCACGCTCTGTGCTCTCCATCTGCCTCTCACCTCCTTGAGTTGTAGTTGGGAAGGAAACCCCTGAATTATTTCATTCTGTACCTTCCTTGGAAGCAGCACAATCCTTTAAAACTAAAAAAGTGAGTCTTTTAAAAACTATTTTGCTAACAAAATTAAAAATTTAATTTCTTTATATATGTTTTGTATATGTGTATATATAATTTTGCAGAAATGCATATATGCACATAATTTTGCATAAGTGTGTGTATGTTATATACATGAATAATTTTTTTCATTTGAATTCTACCTGGATTTTCCTTCCCTTTCTTCTTCCTTGACTTAGTTATTTGATACATGATAATCCAAATCTATATATCTTTCCATGCTTAGTTTTCTCTCTCCTTCTTGATATTTGTTTTTTTGCTATTGTTTTAGAAAATGAGATATTATGCCCATGTTAGTGCATTTTTATTTTTTCACTCAATGATGCCTATGGAAATTTCTCTAGGATAATTGAGTTTTCTAGGTATAGGTGCATGCATCAACAGTACTATATTATTCCATTTTTTCTGTTTCAATACTTATAATCATTATTTTCCTTGCTGAATTGGCTAGAACTTTCATGATAATAATAAAGAATTTTGGTATTATATGCCATTTCTTCTGTAATGTCTGATTTTAATTAAAATATTTTGTGACTTCAGGGTATCAAATGTCTTTTCAGCATCTGTTATTTAAAAAGAATTTTAATGTTTTTATTTATTTTTGAGAGAGAGACAGCATGAGCAGGGGAGGGACATAGAGAGCAGGGGACACAGAATCCGAAGCAGGCTCCAGGCTCTGAGCTAGCTGTCAGCACAGAGCCTGATGCGGGCCTCAAACCCATGAACTGTGAGATCATGACCTGAGCCAAAGCCGGACACTTAACCGACTGCGCCACCCAGGCGCCCCTTCAGCATCTGTTAATATGCTATAAATATTTTGATTTGTTGTCATATTCTATTTGCTAACATTTGTTTTTAGTTTGGGCATCCTTATCTATGAGGAAAATTGGTCTACTATTCATTCAAAAGATGTTTATTGAAACCTGTTTTATGTCATGTATTAGGCTCGGTGCTGAGTTTATAGTATTTAAGTGTAAACATCTCTGTTCTTATGGAGCTAACATCTAGAAGAAAATTTTCTTTCTCTTCTTTTCTTCTTTTATAAAAATCTTAGTTATAAGGTTTGATATTAGAATAATTTTATCTTCCAAAAGTTAACTGGAGACATTTTCATGTTCTTCCCAGAAATGCAATATATTAAACAAATATTTGTCTACTCTTTAAAAGATGGCTGAAACATAGTTATAAACCCAGATGGTTTTGTACTTTTTTAAATGGTGGACTTTTCATCTCTTTTCCATTTCAAGATGACTGGAATATTTGAGTTTTCCTTTTCTTCTTAGATCAGTTTAAAGAATTTGTATTTTACAAGAAAAGCAATTTCAAATGTGTTTCCTTAGTTTCATTGTCTTATAGATTATCTTAATTTCTTCTACATCTGTGGTTATATTTCTTTTCTTAATTCTAATACTGTTATATTTTTTCCTCTCTTGTTTGTTTTTATTATTCAAGATCCTGTTGAAAAAATGTATTTTTTCCTTCCAAAGAGTCCATTTGTAGTTTTTAAAATATCTTTTCTGTTCTGTTTTCTATTTTATTAGTTTCATTTTTAATTGTTATTAGTTTTCTTTTCAATGCTATTTAGTTTATTTTGTGGTTCTTTCTTTCTAATTTAAGATTAGTTCTTTCGCTTTTTGCACAACTCTTCCTTACTCTTTCTTCTTTACTAATCGAGGCATTTAAGGCTATAAAATTTCTCTGGGCTAGAGCTTTGTCCCATAGGCTCTGAATGAATGGTTCTCCCTTTCCTTTCTTTCCAGATGATTCTGAATCCTTTTACTGTGCTGTTGTGATTTAACACTTACTAGAAATGTTTCTAAATGTTCAGTAGTAATTCTCGTCACTTTTATATTCCTTATTTCAACTTTCATTGGCATATGGCCAAAAAATATAGTTTGTAAAAACCTCCTGTTTTAGAATAAAAGTTTTGAATCACGTACATGATTCATTTTTCAAAATGCTCCCTGAATGTATGAGGAAAACTGTATTCTCTATTTAAATGTAAATTTTCATGTGTAGACCCAGTGGTATGCTGCTAAAAGTTTCACAGCCAACTCTCCGGGTATGATGATCTGTAGCAGCTGTGGCATTTGTCATTTCCATGGTGTATATAGGACCACCATGACCCATTTCTAGCTACCAACATGACATCACTCAATATGGAGATGGGTAGAGATACTCACAATTGGCTCTCCAGAGCTGGTAGACACCAACTCCTGTGCCCCACTATGTATACTATTAAATCAAGTTTATTGACTGTTGTTAAATTCTTCTATTCTTACCCTTCTCTTAAGTTTATTTTATTTATTTTGAAAGAGAAAGAGAGAGAGAGAGAGGGTGTGCACAGGGGAGTGGGAGAGCCAGTAGGAGAGGGAGAGAGAAAGAATCCCAAGCAGACTCTCTCATGGGGCTGTCAGTGTGAGGGGCTTGATCTCATGAACCTGAGATCATGACCTGAGCCAAAATCAAGAGGCGGTTGCTTAACTGACTGAGCCCCCGAGGTGCCCCTATTATTATTTACCTCTGAGGACTAGGTTCTGAGACAACTGTATTGAAGCCTCCTAACACAATTCCATTTTCTTTGAGTTCTCCTTGTATAGATAGTAGTTGTTGCTCCACATGTTTAGCTGCCATGTTTTTTTAGTACATACAGTTTATAATGATTCAGCTATATTCCAAAACTGCTTTTTATGAGAACATAATGATGCTTTCAATCCTGTATCACGTTTTAACTATAAATTTCACCTTGTCTGGTACTAATATTGCCACATCTGTTTTCTTTTTTGTTTGCATTTGTCTGGTATCTCCTTGCTGATCTTTTCCTTTTCCATCATTCTTTATCACTGAAGTGTGTTTTCTGCAAATAGCAAAATGTATATAATCTAGTCTGACAGTCTTTGTATTTTATTTATTTTTAAAAAATTTTTTTATGTTTATTTTTGAGGGAGAGAGCAAGAGGGACAACGTGAGCAGGGGAGAGTCAGAGAGAGAGGGAGATACAGAATCTGAAGCAGGCTCCAGGCTCTGAGCTAGCTGTCAGCACAGAGCCCGATGTGGGTCTCGAACCCATGAACTGTGAGATCATGACCTGAGCCGAAGCCGATGCTTAACCAACTGAGCCACCCAGTCCCTCCTGGTGGTCTTTGTATTTTAATAGGATACCTCAGTGTAGTCAAATTTGATATAATGACTTTATTTCTTCAATCTCTGCATTTTATTACTTGCTTTGTTTCCCTTTTCTTAACCTAGCTGGCTTAGGTTGATATTCATTCTGTTTCTGTCCCCTTGATAATTTGGAAGTTGTAGTGTATTTTTCCCTTTTTTTAATGACTGTCTTCTAGCAGATGACTAAACTGTTTCTCTCGGTATGGGTGCTTTCAATGTTTAGTGTTCTATTTCTCCAGCTCCCCCCGCCCTACAGGAAAAAGGTATTAAAATACTTTTTCTTGGGGCGCCTGGGTAGCTCAGTTGCTTAAGCATCTGACTTCCACTCAGGTCATGATCTCATGGTTTCTTTCGAGCCCCCCATACGGCTCTGTGCTGAGAGCATGGAGCCTGCTTGAGCTTCTCTTTCTCTCTCCTTCCCTCTCTCTCTGCTCCTTTCTGCTCTCTCTCTCAAAATAAGTGAAGAAAGTTAAAATGCTTTTTCTTTCACCTTTCTTTCCCTTCTTTCTATCATAAACTTTTGGAATGATTTTATTTTTCCTCACTCCCAACTCCTAGATTTTGCTGGAATCCATTTCTATTAGTGTTGTCCTTCCTTGCTATTTCACGTGCCCTTCTTTAACCCTCTGTTGAGCAAAATCAGATAGTTTATCCTCCTTTTTATATCTTCAGCTCTATGTGTATCTGAACCCATATTTATGTGTAAATCAATCAGGATTATTTTTCACTGATTTTTAATTTTTCTCTTTTTTCAGCTTGTGATTTTTTGGTTTCACTTATTATTTAGTTCATATTGCTGAGTATTGTCCTAACACAAACTATATGCATGATTCACTCCCTGAAGTCAGAGCTCCTCCATCCACCCATGGAAGGGTGATCATATCTTCACAAGGTATGGAATTCAACAGTTGCTCGTAGCTGTAGATTTAATCTTACTGCTTACTTTCCAATGTTAGAGGTGCCAGTCTATTTTTTTTTCTTCCTGTGTAGGTAGCATTAGGGTTTTTTTGTTGTTGTTGTTGTTGTTTTGTTCTGGGTTTTTTTGGTGGTGTATCAGATTTTTTTCTCTTTATCCTTAAGAGATCAAAAATTTTATTAAGGTGTGCCTAAGAATCATCCAGGCTTGAAATGAGAGAGCCCTTTCAATCATGCAGATTTAAGTCTTTCATTATTACCCCAGGAACATAATCTCCATTTATTTGTCTAACTACTACCTCCTCTTATCTGTGTCCCTTTAAATTTCTAAAATATTTGTTATTTATTTGTTAGGTCTTCTGGGAATACAGACTTTAAAATCTAAACTTTTCCTTCATGACTTCTATATATTATTTTCTCTCTGGTCTTTGACGTATTTCTTGCTGGCCATTTTCTAGAGCAAAAGCAGACATATTTCCTGCTCTTACGAAGCTTACAATCTAGTGATTGTTGTCTATCAATAGAGATCTCTATCATGAGAAATGTCTATTAATCAAAGAATCATATACATACGTGTAAACTGAGAGCTGAGAGAAAGTACAAAGGGATTTTACATTTTTAGGAAGGTTAGAAAGGCTTCCTGAGGAAAACAATGATAAGGTGAGGTCAGAAAGAAGTTTCTGTTAGCCAGGCAAAGAAGGGCTAAGTGGGAAGAGGAGCCTTTGAGACAGAGACAAAGGCTCTGTGTAAGGAAGAAGCCTTTTAGAGAGAGATATTGAAATCAGACCAGTGTCACTGGAACTCAGAGAGTGAATGAAAATGTGTAAGGGTCACTGCAGAGAAAAGTGGAAACCAGATGATACAGGATTCTGAGAGACATATTAAATAATTCGGTCTTTTAGAATAATAGAATGCCAGCTAGAGTTCTAAGAAGTGTGTGTGTGCATGTGCTGATGGCACTGTGTTTACTTTGCAAACATTACTGTGCTTGAGGTGGACGGTGAATTAGAAAGCCAGAGTAGATACAGGTACAGTAGTCAGAAGGCCCTTGAAAGACAATGGTGGCCTTGAGTAGCAGGTGGCAGTGAAGGCAAAGAGAAGGGGTCAGATCTGTGAGGTGATTAGAGTTCAAAGCAACAAGAGCTAATAATGGGTTATATCTAGAGGTTGAGGGAGAGAGGCTTTTAAGAATGAATTCTAAATTTCTAATTAGAATAGCTCGTACATGGTAGATGTACTTACTGTCTTAAGGAAAACTGAAATGAAGCCAGATTTGGGGGATTTCAGATAATGAATTTGGTCAAATATATTCAATTTGAGGTGTCTTTTAGACACCAGATGGAGATATGAAGTAGTAGTTGGTTACATATGTCGGCTGCTCGAGGAATTGGATTGGAGATAAAACATGTTGAATCATCCACTATAGATGGTTATTGATGTCGTGGGTGTTGTTGGAATAAGATTGTCTCTCCCACATTTTTTCAGACATTTACTTCTTGATTTATTTTGACCACTATATTCAGTAGGTTAACCTGAGCATGGAGCAAGGGCCATGATACCCCCAATCAATCAGGATTAGCTATATCTCAACAGACACCTGTAGAGAGTGCCTAGGAGCTTGTCTGCACCAATGACAAGTACACCGTAGAGCAGTGAGGGAGGGAAGCAGGTAGACCAGATGGCTCATCCTGCCAAGCAGCAGATGCATTACAGACGTCCTCTCTACTCAGATACTATGCTGTGAAGAGGGAAGAAAGGGGAGAATACTGACATCAAAGAAAGAGGGAGTTTGAAATGACTATTTGTCCAAATGAAATTGTTGCACTGAAGGAGATTTAAAAAAATTTTTTTATGTTTTTTAATTTATTTTTGAGAGACAGAGAGAGACAGTGCAAGCAGAGGAGGGTCAGAGAGAGAGAGAGATACAGAATCTGAAGCAGGCTGCAGGCTCGGACCTAGCTGTCAGCACAGAGCCCAATGCAAGGCTCAAACCCACGAACCGTGAGATCATGACCTGAGCTGAAGTCGGGCGCTTAACCAACTGAGCTACCCAAGTGCCCCTGAAGGAGATTTTTAAATAAAACTTGAGACTAAATTACTTTGACTTGTCAAATTTAATTATTTCATTTTCCCCCTAAGGTTATTTCCGCCATGGAAATGAGACCCTCACAACGATGTGATTAGGTGAGGGACAAACAGGACTTTCGTTTGTTTTGTTGTTATTGCACATCTGAATTGCGTTGTATTGTGCAGATCAGTGGCCCGCCACACCGTGAGTTAGATGGTCTGGCCTGCACGCTGTTAGAGACCTCACTGGGTCTTACAGAGTTCGCAGAGCGAGCTAGCAGCAGAGATGGAGAAGAACCTAGCTCTTGTTACCATATCTCCTCTCAAGAACGGTGATTAAATAAATCTCTATTCCTTTTAAATTTATGCTTTGGAGAGTTTTATAACCATTTCATGTATTAACTCAGTCGTGGCCCAGCATATTTGATTTGATGTATAAATAGTTTTAAGTTTTGTGTCCTTTTGTGTACATGCACTGGTAATTGGGCTCTGATACATATGTATACATATCAGATATATTATTTATTATGTTATATAATATGCATGTTATGTAATACATAAGCCTGTATTACATAACATGCATATTATATAACTATATACTTTTTCTTTAGGTTTGGTTCTCAGCAGTTTCCCACCCTAAGCAGCAAAATCCAGAAGGGTGAAGAAATCTCAGCTGTATTCAGATAGCAATGATTAAAAACACTCAAGACAGCAGAAAACTGAGGACAGCTGTCTCCACAAATCACTTTGCACAAAGGGACTGAGCAGCAAATGGACAGCTTCAAGCCGCTGGCCTTCTAAACATAAATCTATAAATTAATTGCAACCATTCTTCTTCAAGTGTGTATCCTGCTCTCGCCATCAGTGTGCACCTGGGAGTGTCCTCTGCATGACCTTTTAGCCATCTCCTGGGGCCGATTCAGAGAATAAACAAGCCAGACCAACCTGAGGCAACTGTCTACACCCATCTGTGGTCTCCTCTGACCGGCCAGTTTATACAGCCTGTGGAATTTTGGAGAAACAGAAGCCCGATGTGGAGATTTTTATTCCAGGTCACACGGCCAGTGACAGGAACATGTCTTAGGCTGCAGTTCATACTCTGTCCACGGTCCATGCCACCTCTCATGGGGCAGTGAGGAAAACAAGGCACTGAGTGCAGTCTTGGACTCAAATGGACTTCAGACTGCTTGGAAAAGCAAATCAGCATACATAAACTTCAGTTTGCTGGTCTGGAAATTTGAGATGATCATACTTCTATCAGCAAGTAATCATGAGGAATTAAATGTGGCCACTGTCATTGGCATGACATCTGATGTGTGGATAGGGACCAGTAAGTGACATTTATAGACGGTGGTGTTTTTTGTTATCTTTGCTGTTACTTATAATGCCTTCAGAGGAAAATTCCTCTGAAACCGCCCTAAAAGTTCCACATTCTTTTTATAAATTTTCTTTTATGTTTATTTATTTTTGAGACAGAAAGAAACAGAGCATGAGTTGGGGAGGGGCAGAGAAGAGAGGGAGACACAGAATCCAAAGCAGGCTCCAGGCTCTGAGCTGTCAGCACAAAGCCTGATGTGAAGCTTGAACCCTCTAACCGTGAGATCATGACTGGAGATGAAGTCAGACGCTTAACCGACTAAGCCACCCAGGCGCCCCTAAAAGTTCCAAATTCTTAAAGAGATCAACACCTGATCTACAGCTTTCTACAAATGACTTTTGATGCTGATAGTATGAGTCATAGGTGTATGGTAGAAGCACTTAAAAGTTCTCCATCAGATTGGGTTTAGCATGCTACTCTTTGGGTACAACATGGTTTTCCTCAGCTAGTTCAAGCACTCACCTTTTAATATTTTCACCAAGGGAAGTGGAGACAACAGGATTTGAGTCAGATAAAGCCCTAGGAGATTAGAAAAGGTAATACTGTTGCTCACAACTTGGTAAAATCCTGAGTACCTGAGAAGTCTATTTAGGGCTCCAATTCTCATCCAGTGTTAATGTCTAGAACCTTCCAAAGGGGGCACTGCACACTGAGGAAGCTTGTTCCTGCAACTCTGGTGGGCACTGCAGTAGACACCATTGATTTGGATGTCCGTTCAGGTTTTCCTTTTTGAGAACTGCACACCTCACTCTGATGCAAGAACCAAAGACCCCAGTGAGGCTGTGGGATCAAGAATAGTATGCAAAGGAGCCTGGCTGGGTCAGGACAAGTGTCCTGGCTATGCTGGTTAAAGGCCGTCTTTGTGCGGCTTGGTGACAGGGAACTGGAGACTGACATCAGAACCCAAAGGGACTTCCTTTCCACCGTATGCCAGCTTGCATCATAGCAAGCACATTTGTCTTTACTGCCATCATCATCTTCACCAAATCCTCCTACAGATGAAAATAAAACAATACAAAACCTTATTGAACCAAAGGAAATCTACTTAATGATTTCAGCTAATGCTGATGCCCAGTGGAGGAGAAGCTGGTAGGTAGTCCCATGCCCTCTCATAGAAGAGTTTATTGGAATTTCCTTCTGTCTCTGTGTGTGAGATATTATTCTTTTAAAAAGCAGAACCCAGGGGTGCCTGGATGGCTCAGTCAGTTAAGCAGCTGACTTCAGCTCAGGTCATGATCTCATGGTTTGTGGATTCAAGCCCGTGTCGGGCTCTGTGCTGAAGCTCAGAGCCTGGAGCCTGCTTCAGATTCTGTGTCTCCCTCTCTCTCTGTTCCTCCCTTGCACTCTCTTTGTCTCTGTAAAGTAAATAAAGGTGATTTTTTTTTTTAAAAGCAGAACCCATTCATGTCTTGATCTCAGCATCTAAGGAGACTCACCTTCCCCTGACATTTCTGCAGCATGTTTGGAGTTTAATTTAATTGCATTTAAGTGGGTCTCAGAGTAGCTCCAAACTTCTGAGACACTCCCTGAGCTCACTTTTGTGTCTCCCTCCAGGAGTTTCTGAAAGCAGAGTCCCTTGTAGTTTCAGTGCAGGAGCTGAAGTGCCAACAGCCCACCAGAGCCATTTACCTTCCTCCTTGATAATGAAGGGGTTTCTGCTGGGAGGGGCTTTCTCCCCATTTCTTAGCCCCCTTGTATTTAACACTGTGATTCTTTATCAGGTCCAACACCTAATTATAGTGAATCTTTTGTAATCTCCTCTTTACTATCCTAAAATGAATACCTATTCACACAATTAAAACATTAATACAGGGGCATCTGCATGACTCAGTCGGTTAAGCATCTGACTTCAGCTCAGGTCACGATCTCATGGTTCATGAGTTTGAGCCCTGCATCAGGCTCTGTGCGGACAGCTTGGAGTCTGGAGCCTGCTTCAGATTCTGTGTCTCCCTCTGTCTCTGCCCCTCCCCTGCTCATGCTCTGTCTCTCTCTCTCCCTCAAATGTAAACAAACATTTTAAAAAGTTTAAACATTAATATAATGTCTTAGCAATAATATAAAGGAAAAATAATAAGAAATTTCTAAAATGAGTGATAATATAAAGGAAAAATAAAAAGAAAGAAATTTCTAAAATGAGATGTGCTTCAATAAGTAAATTTTCAACCATGGCCACAGTAGAAGACCTAATGAAGGTGTTACACACTTGCATTTATATTTGGAACCACTATGAAGGCAGAGACTATGAAAAACAGGCTCATAGAGTCTAGTATCCTAAACTACCATTTGTGCTGCTATAAGTCATGGTACTGTCCAAAATAACAACTAAAAATTTCAAACAATGGAAACTTTTTCTTTGATCTACATGGTGGTTGGGTTTCTGCACAATTAGTATCTTGCAAAAGTTACTTTGTGTTTATATGTAACCTAGGGTTATGTTCTTGGCTCAGTTAATTATATATACGTTTCATAACTCTTGGCTCTCTGGAGGGACATGTATAAAGCATGTGGCATGGACGACACTTGTTTGCCCCAAATGTGTGGGACATCTAGAATTTGTGCGTCTTCCCATTGTTAGGACAACCAAAACTGTTGAGTGGATGAATTCTGCTCTTTGTGAACCTCATAAGTTAGACATTAAATCTGCACGGTTGAACCCATTACCCGCAGTGCTGTGCTTAACAATGTGGCAGTATGCTTGTACTGTGCAAAAAGCAACGGAGGACAGTATTCTTATTTTAGTATCCTTTTTAGGGCTACTGGTCTGTATTCAGGATGGAGCCCCATCTCAATGGCATTTCCTTCCATTTTATCCCAATTTAAAAAATTTTTTAATGTTTTATTTATTTTTGATACAGAAGGAGACAGAGCATGAGAGGGAAAGGGTCAGAGAGAGAAGGAGACACAGAACCGGAAACAGGCTCCAGGCTCTGAGCTAGCTGTCAGCACAGAGCCCAACGTGGGGCTCAAACTCACAAATGTGAGATCTGACCTGAGCCCAAGTTGGAGGCTTAACCGACTGAGCCACCCAGGTGCCCCAATTTTATCTCAATTTAAAAGGGCATTTTCACTCCCCCCCCCCCCCCCCCCCCCCGCCCTCCAGCCCAATGTCTGCCCCTCACTGACTTGGGGCCGGTTCACATGGACCCCCTACACAGGCTGAGATAGCCAAACCTGTCATCCAGGCCAAGCTTTATTTGGTATTTATTCTGTCCATTCCAGGAGAAGCCTTCTGACTCATAATGGTAAGTTCTTTTTCTCAAGTCATGAATCTTCCTCTAGAAAGAGACTATTAACCATCAATAAGTTGAACCCAAGGACGAATGGAGTTAACATAGGTCAGGTCCAGTACATCACAGCTCTGATTTCTGGCAGTGGAGGGATGATAGGATTTTAACTGAAAGAGATTGGGGTACCTATCAGCAGCGTTTCCTGCTGCTTGGCTTTTCCAACCATCCACTTTTGAATGGTTTTGTTGGGTGGGTACGCCTCTGGCTAAGTGAGGTCCAGTCTTCACTCAGGGGTTCCCTCTGCTTAGGGAGCCTGCCCTGCTCACCTTCTGATTCGTTCCTGAAAATTGCAGTTCGGACAATGCCTCCCTCCTAACACCTGGCTTACCCACGCTTGACATTGGAGTTCATCTCTCTGTGCTCTGTGCAGCGCATTCTACATGCTTCTTTTGTCGCACATACCACACTGCCTTATAATTTATGATGTAATTACTTGTTTGCATTATTCTGGGACTTCCTTATCACCAAACCCATATCTTTTTAATTTCATTTTATTTTTTAAATGTTTTTATTTAATTTTTGAGAGACAGAGACAGAGTGCAAGTGGAGAGGGGCAGAGAGAGGGGGAGACACAGAATCTGAAGCAGGCTCCAGGCTCTGAGCTGTCCGCCCAGATAGCTCAGATGTGGGGCTTGAACCCACGAACTGTGAGAGTCTGACGCTTAACCAACTGAGCCACCCAGGTGCCCCTATCTTTTTTATTTTAAATCAACTTTAAATTTTAGGACAGTTTTGGATTTACAGAAAAATTGCAGAGACAGTCCAGAGACTTGCCATATACCCCAGGAGCAGGTTTCTCCTCTCACCTTACATTGGGTAAAGTCCATTTGTTATAATTGATGAAATGCCCTGGTGCATTATTAATTAGATCCATACATTGTTAAGATTTCTTTGGATTTTACCTAATATCCTTTTTTTGGTCTAGCTCCAACCGCATTACATGTTGTTTATCTCCTTAGGCTCCTCCTGGCTGTGAGGCTTTCGCAGATGTCCCCGGTTTCTGATGACCTTAGCAGTTTTGAGGAGTAATTGTCCGGTATTTTGTTGAATGTCCCTCAGTTGTGATTTGTCTCAGGATTTCCTCATGAGTTGACTGGTGTCAGGGTGCATATAATTAACATGATTGATCACTGTTATGAGGCGCTTGATTATTTGCCGGAATTAGCGTTTGTTAGGTTGCTTCACTGTAAAGTTGCCAGCCTTCCACCCCTTTCCCTACTATGATCTTTGGCAAGAGTCACCGTGTGGGCCCACAGTCGAGGGGGAGGTTCTGCTGAGTATGTGTATAAATTATTTGGGATGCTTCTGCATGGTAGATTTATCTCTTCTCCTCCATTTACCCAGCTGTTCTCATGTCATTGAATACTGGGTGCTTAGCTCAGGATTGAGTAAATGGTAGATGCTTAATACATTGTATTGGTTCTGGTTTCTAAGCGACCATTGTAAATCTCTCTCAACATGGACATAACAATGCTAATAACTTGAATGATAAGAACACTGAAATAGGCAATGTTGTCCTGGAAGCACTGCTCCATGTGTTTTAGCTCAGTTCATCCTCACAACAATCCTGTCAGGATGACACTATTATCACCGAAGAGAATTTGTTTAGCTTACCTAAGGTCACACGCTGATAAGTGATGGAGACAAGATGCAGATCCGTGCAGTATGATTCCAGGATGCACACTCTTAAAGCCATAGGCGCTGGAGTACATCTTCAGTCTCTGTTCCATTTACCTTGGCCTTGCTCTGTTGAGCTTATCCCCTAGGAGGACAGGGTTCAAGACGCAAATAGTCCCCAGCTGGCAATCCTCTAGCAGCGTCTCCTTGTTTATACCAAACGTTCCTTTAAATCTGTGAGGCCTGCAAAGCACAGAAATTCTTAAGAAATCATAAGAGGTCTCCCTTTTGAAGCTTGCTTTGGAACATTGATCAAGCTCCCCCAGTTATGGAGTCCAGACCTCAACACTGTACCCTGGGAATGGGCAGACGGCGCTCAGCGGTCATGCAAAGGAGGAACTGCCTTGGCCCCTCATGCTTCAAACAGGACCCATGGCTCGTCATGGTCCTAGAGGAGATGAGGTGAGAAAGTGCCCCGCTCTGGGGATTTCGGGATGATTTTGTAATTTATGCTAAGAATAGGCCAGAATATTTAACCGAGAAACTGTGATAGGAACTGGGGACGTATGGTCAACATTCTAGTTAGGGATGAGTGAGGACGTAGGCATGAGCCTCAAACATCTCTATTTTCTATGATGCATGAAGTCCGAGAGTAATTCCTTTGGGTCTTGAATATCCTGCTTGAAGGCTGAATAAAATGGGTGGATTAAGGCTTTTGTAGTCTGTCCCTGGTCTGGATTTCAGAGTGAAATCAGCCATTAAAAATGAGGAAAGGAGAACGTTAAGATAGGAAGCTGATTCTTTTTTTCAGCCACCAGCTGTTACTCTTTGGTAGCCAGGAACTCTGGCAGTTTGTACAATTTATCTCTGTAGAGTTTGTTTATATACTGAGTAATAATACCTCAGGATAGAATCTACTCTGAGCCCAGAGTTTTAGAGAGATATTAACAGTTTATTTTTAACTCAACTTAAAAACACAATAAACAGCATCTCCCAAAGCATGATCCTGCGCTTTGATTCATAGCCCTAAGAAATCTCAGCATATTCTCTTTAAGTCACGGAATTCCTTTAGACCAAGAATTACAAAGACTTCAAACCAAGCAATGAGCCTTTCCGATATCCCTGTGGAACAGGTCAATTTGTTTGCCGTCAAATTAATGTGCAAAGTTCCCACGTGTGCAGACAGCCAGACTCAGCTCGGGTGAAAAAAATTACGAAAATTACTGGTTTCACTCATCCTTTAGAGATGACTGGGGAGGTGATGTTCAGCAGGCTACGGGGTGGTGCCGCATGACTAGTAGCTCTATCACGCCACTCTTGGCAGCTAATATTGCTAAATAATGACAGAGGGAGGTATTTTCCATCTCTTTCTCACCATTTCACATGGATGTTCGTGATCATTTTCTTATCTGCCTGCTTGCAGGATGGTTTTAGGCCATCAGGAAGGGGGCTTCACTTAACTTTTTTATTCGGTTTAATGGCAGGCACTCCTCTGAACACTTCAGGTGTATTAACTCTTTTCATCCTCATAACACCCCTGTGATTCCATTATTTGCCCCTATTTATAGATGAAAACACTGAAGCACAGACAGGTTAAGGAATGTGCCTCAGGTTGCAGAGCTAATAAATGACACAGCTGGAATTTGAAGCCGGGCAATCAAACTTCAGAGCCCATGCTCTTAACCAAGATACCAGGCTGCCTTCGAAAATTTATTGGTGTAAAATCATAAACTTTGAGGGTTTCCTTACATCATCTGCTGTACAGACCTCCTCCACTTTATTGTGTGTGCTGGCAAAACAGATTTGGTGAAAACCACAGCTGCTCTAGTTATATTCAAGTTCTTCTAGAAGTCGGTGACGTTTATCCTGTTGGGAAAAAGGAGTGGGGCTGGACATGAACATCAACACATTTCAGAGGACTCCTGTATCGTAAAAATAGAAACATGGAATAAAACTAAAGCATAAGGATGTTTTTCACAGTGTTAAGTTATGAGGGTAAAAAAAGAGGAACACTTGAATGTTGGGATATCAATTTAATTATTTTATTTAATTGGAAAATAGGTATATCGTACTTACCACTCGTCAGACATTGTTATAAGTAGATATTAGCTTGCTTAAACCTCCACAAACTCCTGGAACGTGGATATTACTATCTCCAGTTTACAGATTTAGTGCCTGAGGCATGGATGGCTTAGGAAGTTTGTCCCATAGGATGGAGCCAGGAATTTAGCCCCACAGGCTGACTCTGGTACCAACTTTCACCCCTTTGCACCTGAATGCTTGGAGGCCCCTATAATTGTGTGTTTTGAAGTATTTTGCTTTTTGATTTTTGGGGGGTTTTTTGGTTTTCATTTTTGTGGTGTTGGGGTTTTTTTTTTCCACATTGTGAGTTACTTAAATTCAGTTTTGATTTATTGATAGTGATTTGAGTGCTTCTTTTCATATAGTTTTTATAGTGATTGCTCTACCTATTTTCTAAGCTATCCACCATTCAGGGAACTTGGTATAAAAGACACCACAGTCTGTTGGTGTCAGCATTCACCAGTTTGCCTGAAGTGTAGAAGTCTTACCTGCCTTTACTCTCTCCCACTGTACTTGTCTTAAATTCCTTTATATACATTGAGAACCATAGCACACATTGTTATAATTTTTGCTTCAACACTCACACATAATCTAGAAAACTTAAGAAGGAAATATTACTGTATTTATTTGTATTTTTATTTTCCCACGTTCTTTCTTCCATCCTGATTTTCAAAGATTCCTTCCCTTATCTCTGGTTAGAGAGTTTCCTTTAGTCATTTTAATATAGTTGCTGGGCTGGCAACAAATTCTAGTTCCTCTTCATCTGAGATATCTTCATTTCTCCCTCATTCATGAAGGATGTTTTTGCTATGATAAAATTCTGGATTGACCCTTATTGTCATTCAGCATTTGAAAAATGTGGTGTCGCTTCCTTCTGGCCTTCATGGATTCTGATGAGAAGTCTGATTCTTTCGAATTGTTGTTTTCCCTACAAGTAAAAACAGGCTACTTTCAAGACATTTTTTGTGTGTGTGTTTAGATTTCAGAAGTGTAACTATGGTATGTCTTCACACAGATTTCTTTGGGTTCACTGTTTGGGTTTCTCTCAGCTTCTTGTATCTATAGGCTTATGTCTTGCCAAATTTGGGGAAAGTCCAGCCATGATTTTTTGGAGTACTTTTTCAGTCCACTCTCTTTCTCCTCTTTTTCTAGACTTCAGAGACATGAATGTTAATCTTTTGTTGCAGTCTTCCATGTCACAGAGACTCTAATCATTTTTTTTTTCTATTTTCTCAGTCATTCAGATTGGATATTTTCTATTGTTTCATTTTCAACATTCATGATTCTTCCTCTGTCCTCTAAATTCTGCTGTTAAGCCCATCCATTGAGTTTTTTATTTTATTTATGGTGTGTTTGCATTCTAAAATTTCCATTTGGTTCCTCTTTCTACCTTCTGTTTCTTTTCTGTGACTTCCTATATTTTCATTTGCTTCAAGCATTGAAACACTTTTATGATGGCTGTTTTAAAATCCTTGGCAGATAATTCCAACATTTGTGTTATTTTCGCATTGGCACCTGTTGTTTTTCTTTTCTTGTTTGATTTGGGATCTTCTTTCCTTTTGGTATGACTGAATTTCCATTGCAATTTGGACTTGTGTGGTGTTATAAGACTCTGGATATTTGTTTGTTTGTTTATGTATATATGTATGTATGTGTTTATGAGTATGACCAGGTGAGGTTCAGAGGGAGAGGAAGAGCATCTTTAGCAGGCTCCATGCCCATCACGGAGTCTGAGCAGGGCTAGATCTCATGACCCTGAAATAATGATCTGAGCCAAAATTAGGAATTGAGTGCTTAATTGACTGAGCCAACCAGGCACTCTTGGATCTTATTTATATAGTTCATTTTTTAGACAGCATTTCTTTTCTTTTATTTATTTATTTATTTTAATATGGAGACTCAGGGCTTCAAGCAGGGAAAATCAAAAGCTGTAAGTCCTCTTAAAACCTAGCACCATTAGGGGCACTTGAGTGGCTCAGTTAGTTGAGTGTCGACTTTTGATTTCAGCTCAGGTCATGATCTCACAGTTTGTGAATTCAAGCCCCACACTGTCTCTGTGCTGACAGCATGGAGGCTGCTTGGTATTCTCTGTTTCCTTCTCTCTCTGCCCCTCTCTCACTTATTTGCTCTCTCAAAAATAAATAAACATTAAGAAAGCCTAGCATCATTATTTGTACTATGTCACTCTGCAACATTCTATTGGGAAAACAACCTGCAGTGTCTGCCTAGACTCAGTGGGAGGCAAAATCAAACTCCACTTCTAGATGAGGGCAGTGGCAAAGTCAATTGCAAAAGGGCGTTGCACAAGGAGAGGGATAGCTAAAGCCATCTCTGAAAACAATCTGTCACACTCACAGTTATTTTGCCTCATGGAATTATGGATTACTCTTTTTTCATCAATTAAATTTTTTCCTATGGTTTCCTAGTTTTCTATAGTAGGACAATGCTCCCTTTAGTAGCAGAAAAATATGTCAGAAATACCAAAAAAAGTCATGTACTTGTCAAATTATACTGTGTCAGGTGATCTGCAAATGGAATTCAACAACTGTGATCTTTGCTCTTTGAAATTGTAAAATGTTTAAAGGTTAAGTTGGATGATTTCCAACCCTTGAAAGTGATGATCTGCAACGTGAGTCTTTTAGTCTGATCATCCTGCTTCAAGCCCTAGATAGGGGCCACTGTGTACCTATCACTTCTTGCCTTTATATAGCCTCAGGCAAAGGATAACCCTCGAAGCCTTTTCACCTGCAAGGCTGTTGGTGGTTGGGAGATGCCAGGTTTCTCCAAGCATCACCCACTCCCCACTCCTCTATACAACTTATTGGCACAGGTAGGAAACATGGCTCTGTCACTATGTAACTACCATGTCCATGCACATAGCAGCAACTCTGTTTTCTCAGATATGCTCTGAGGGAGGTCAAGGACATAGGAACGATTCTCCAGCCTCTCCTTATGGGTAATTTAGGGCTCTCCATAGGGATCAGAAGTTCCTTGAGGGCAGAGGCTGATTACACACAGTGGTAGGTGTTAGAACATGTAAGATGAATTGGATTTTAAATACTCTGATGAAAATCCACTACTTGAAGTGGATTCCTTATATTTGAAGGGAAGAATTGGGAGACCTTATTTTCCTCATCTTGAGTAATTATGGCACCCTGTGCCAATGTAGTACCCTCCAGTTTTCACCTCACTTTCCCTCTCCACATAACCTTCAGTGTCTTGCATAAAATGGGATTAATGATATCTACACTTGAATGTTGGGAGTTAGATAACATCTACCTTGGGTAGATATTAAGGATTTTTGTTTTTTTGAGTTAAAGATGATGATAAATGTGAAAGGAGTATTTTAAATTTTATAATATTCAGGGACACCTGGATGACTCCATTGGTTAAGCATCCAAATCTTGATTTCAGCTAAGGTCATGATCTCATGGTTTGTGAGATGGGGCCTGGTGTCAGGCTTTGCACTGACAGCATGGAGCCTGTTTGGGATTCTCTCTCTCTCTCTTTCTCTGCCCCTCCCCTGCACACTCGCTCTCAAAATAAATACCCATTAAAAATTATTAAAACTTTTTTGTAAGATTCAAATATTAACTATTAGCATTCTTAGTCCTTTGAGGCACAGTGAATACCATTTCCTTTCCTTTCTTTTTTTTCATTTGAAAATGAAGGAACTGAGACTTGCAGAAGTTAAACAATTTGCCATTTAGTTAAATGGTGGACTTTGGCTTTGACCTACATCTTGTGGCTCCTATTTCAGTCTCTTCCAAAGGCTGTCATTTACATCTGGAGTAAGCACACTGCAGCCCATGGGTTAAGTCCCCACTGCCTGTTTTCTAATGGAACACAATCTGCTCCTGTGTTTAAGGATTCTCTGTGTCTGTTTTCACACTACAATGGTGGGACTGAGTGGTTGCAACACAGCCTAGGCTGGCCTAAAATATTTATTATCTGACCTTTTACAGAAGAAGTTTGCCGCCTCCAACTTTTATTGTCACCACAAATATAGAACAAGTGCCCACAAAGAATGATATTCTAGAGTCCTTGAATAATGTCAGCTGGTGCCCTTTTCAGCTCTTCACCCGCAGCTAAGTCAAGGTGAGCACATAGGGCTCTTAATTTTCCTCCCTAGGAGAAGTTTGAGTCCCCTGAATACTGGAAGCACTTATTTCTAGGAATCCCTCTGACCCTAGCTTTATTGAACATCAACACAGATATTCAGTGAAGAAAAGACAACTTAGAAACATCAATAGGCAACTAAGAACATCAACAAGAAAGGCAACTTAGAAACAAGTCACTCATCATTCTCAAATGAAGGAGGAGAAAACCAAGGCACACCTAAAGGAAACAGTTCTCCTTAAGTTAGGAAGTGGTTAGCAGTTCCATTAGAGCCCAAGTATCCTGACTTCTAGTGGTTCTATTACACTGAAAACCAAATTAGACTGAATTACAGTTCCCGACCTGTGGATTGCAGGTGTGAATTTCCATACAGTATTTTATGCTTCTTCTGAAAAGGCCACAGACAGATTAAGTGAGTCACAAGACACTAGCCAGAAAATTCACATTAGGATCTGGAGCTCTTGGGCCTAAATATATAGACCAAGCATCTCCTTGTTTTGCTAAGAAAAATTACAAAGAACAGCCTGCGCTATTCATTGGTCTGTTTTTGACCTTGATTTCCCTCATCTCCTAATTCCCTCATGGATAAACAGAGTGTAGATGTCACTGTCTGACCTGATGTCATGGAGGGCTCGGGAGATTAGACCAAGCCTATGACAGCTGTTCAAATAGCATGAGTGAGTTCACAGAGGGTGGAGTTCTTTCAAGGAGACTATGTTCCTACTCTGGTTGCTGAGTTTCTTTGTGTTGTCTCTGGATGAAGATCAAAGTTTTTAAATTTATTGATTTATCAGTTATGTGAAGTTTATATGGTTCTTTAAGTGAAAAAAAAAAGTCTTGTGTTAGGGGAAACCTCGGCCTACTCATTGATGATGTTTTATGGCCTACTTCCACAGCATAAAGAGCTTTGTCTCTAAAGGTAATTAAACTCAGCAAGGCTCTCAACTCTAAACTGTCTGGAACCATAGAGAAGCCAACAGGAAGGGAGGTAGGGTAGCGTGAAAGGTCATGGCAAGGACAGAGCTAGGGGATAATATCATAGGATAGGCCATTTAAAAACAACAACAACAACAAAAGGGGCGCCTGGGTGGCTCAGTCAGTTAAATGTCCAACTCTTGATCTCAGCTGAGGTCATGATCTCACAGTTTGTGAGTTTGAGCCCTACACCAAGCTTGCTGCTGTCAACACAGATCCTACTTTGGAGTCTCTGTCTCCCCCTCTCTCTTCTCCTCTCTGGCTTATACTTACACTCCTTCTCTCACACTAAATACATAAATAAACTTTAAAAATTTGAAAAACAACAACAACAATGACTTTGGATCTAACGTTTGTGTGACGTTGATGATAACTCTCAGGACTGGGCATGGAACCTGTTTTTTGTCTGCCTACCATCCCTTCTGTTGTTCTAGAAGTAGTGCTTCCTTCCTTTAGGGAGCTCACCCTTCTCACTCCATGTGGCCTGAATGGGGTTTTCCATCACCGGGCTCTTTACCTTTGATCAGGTATAGTCAGATGATCTAAATGAGGCCAGTTGGGTTATCTCTCCCAGCAATTTACATCCTGAATACAGAGACCCAGGTAAGAATGCTCAGTCTACTATGGAAGTGCCCAAATCTGCCCTGGGCCAAGGCTTTGCTTTCGGTTTTGTTTCTTCAGTGTTTTGAGCTCAGTCACTCTCATTCAAATGTATTATTATTATTATTATTATTATTATTATTGCTTAAGTTAGTTTTGTTTTTATTGCTTATGGGATATTTAAATGATACCAAGGGACACAAAATAACTGGTCCTAATATACATTATCTTATATATTTAATGAAAACACTATCTATTATTATATATGTAGGTTCAGTTAGGTTACATTATTAGTTCTGTTGTATGTATGAAGAAGTTAAAATTAGAGCTTAGGTACACTGTTAAGGTTTATGCTGGTAATAAGGGAAAGAGCTAAGGTTGGGGCTCAGGATTGTTGGGTCCTGGATCCATGACATTGTAGGGCCCATGAGTGCAGAATGCAGCCCATGGAAGGCTCTGGAAGCTTGGTCTCAGGAAGCATCCAGCAGAGTTGCAGGGAAGCCAGTTGCTCTGTAAGAAATAGGAGTCTAACATCAATCCCGCTCCTCCCCCACCCTCTTTGATTTCCTGGAAGCAGACAACTTTTACCCAGTAGATTTTATCTTCAGTATGAAAGGGTTCAGTCTTGTTTTACAGAAGCACTGTTTTACAAAAAACATTTTTCAGGCAAAGAGACCAAGCTTCAGGGATGTCAAATGAATGTTGACACTTACGAGGTCAGGAAGCAAGGTAGCGCCAGATCAGGGGTCAAGCCCAGGGCTTCCTGACTCTTGAGGTAGCACCCTTTCCAGTGCTCCACATAGCTCTTCCCTACTTGATTACTCTGGAACTGATGCCATGTTATCCTTTCCCAAAACAGTGTAGTGGAGTTGCACCAGATAACACATTTAACTTTTGTGAATTTAAGTGTTTCAACACTTGGCAAAGAGAGGAGACAAGAATAGAGAAAGAGCAAATTTCAATATCTTAAGTGATTCCATCTGTCAGTCTGGATTATGGGCCAAAGGAAAAATGAGATGGATGAGTATGATGATCATTCAGTGGGTTTCATGTCGCATGCATCCCTCATAGTGTGAGCATCTAACCATGTATAAAAGCCATGGTCATGTATGTATATATCTTTTTATTCAACATGGACTCTGAAACACAGTCCATCTATTTTGAATGATTTCTCTCCCTCCCTAACTGTAGCTGTCTGTACAACATTGGAGGATAAAACTGACTCTGGTGGACTTCCTGACAGCTGGTGTTACAATTTATAGACAAAGACATTTTCAAGAATAATTTGGACTGTAGCTATTATTTGCTTAATGTACTGACTTTAGAATTTCAGCCCCATGTAAGGTGCAGTCCTATGCCTTACCATAGTGGAGGCTCTTGAATATACTAAAACTCTAGGACATGGACGCTGGTGTCAGGAAGGTTTACATTCATAAACTAGTTCCATGTGTGGTTCTGAGCAATCCTTCCTATCCTCAGATTATAAGGAAAAATTGACATAAAATCTGTAGCATACTTCTGTCTACAGTAAGTGCCTAAATGCTCTCTATTAATATAGTTGTTGTAATGAAGCTATTCTAAGAAATTTTGTAACACTAGCTAAATATAGTAAACTAAAGGGGTGGTACTTCTGACCCTTAGTTCATGTCCTTTATGTTTACCTTTACTTATATTTATAAAATGAGAAAATTAGACCAAAGATTCTCCCCAAAGATCTACGTCTCTCATGGTGGCAATATAGATATCCTCAAATTTCTGTTTCAGGTTTTTAATGCCTTACTATTTGCATAGCAAACCATCCCAAATCTTAGTGGCTTAAAAATACAAATAGATCTAGTTCACAAGTCTGTGGGTCAGCAAGGAAGTTCTGGAGCCTATGGGCTCATTCTGTGTCTACGATGAGCTGTGAGTTGGATAAGCTTTTCCTTGAATAGTCTCTTAACACATGTGTGGATCTGCTGGTTGTAGGCTGGTCTAGGACAGTCTTCGCTAGTACAACTGAACTCTCCCTAGCTAGGGTTTGTTAATATGGCGATAGCAGGTTTCCAGGAAAGAGAGGGGAAGGCACACATACCTCTTGAGACTTAGACTCAGAACTAGAACAACGTCACTTTCTCCATATTCTATTAGCCCAAGCAAGTCACTGGACTGGCCCAGATTCAAAAGGGTGAAAAAAGAAGTTTATCATTTTGATAAGATAAGTTTCAAAGTTGTATTTTCAAAAGGCATGGGTACCATAAGGAATATTCTTGGGACTATTTTTTAAATCAACTTTTCGTAACTTCAGATGTCTTAGTATCTGCCAGTGGGCTCTGGTGTGTTCTCCAGACAATACTTTTTCTTCCCTGGGGGAGAATTCAGGGTTTCCAGCAGCTTGATGGTAACTGACACATGTAGAGCACCAGGTTTTCCCTCAGTCAATTTTCCCCCCAAGCAGGATTCCTGGGAGTAAGACAAGGTTTCAATCAGAGTCCTGTCAGAACTTGACATGGAGAGGCAAATACTTATTTCAGATTTGGAATAAAAGTCTTCCTATTTATTCATAGAATCATGACCATCTGCACATGGCCTAAATCTGCAAATGCATTTGTCAATTAAGATTGTATAAAAAGGCAATTATTGCCCAAAATAATGACAGAATGATCATTATTCTCCCTCATGATCTTCAGAAGAGAGGAACACAGGCAAACATATGGTAAAGAATACTACTTTTAATATCATTTTAATATAATTTTTTTCTTTTGTCTAGCAATGATAGAGGTGGTGGTGGTGGTATATGTAGATAAATAAGTTTAGAATGTCCTGAAAATGTTCTCTAAACAGAGCAGTGGCTTCTTCTCATTAGATGTCAGCCAAGAGGTCTGTAATGTTCATGTGGCTACCATTGCTGATAGTACAGGTGCTGGTGTTAGTCAACGATGATGATGAGAGTGCTCCTAGCTTTTGAGTTCAAGAATAGATGCCATGTGACAGATCACAGAGGGCATGATAAATACAAATACAAATAGTTCCATTAATTGCTCAAAGAAGTAGAAAATGCAGAATCTGCAGTTCTGTTCTTTTAATTATAGTATATACATAGAATGCGCATAGATCATTAACATGCAGTTTCATAAAGGTTCTTTGCATGAACCCAATTATATAAACAGTACCTACATCAAGAAATGAAAAATGTTGTAAGGATAGTGGAAGCCTCTCTCATTTCCCTCCTAGGCACTACCATTCCTCAAAAGTAGCCACCATATTGTTTTCTAACAGCATTAATGGTTTTGTCCATTTTTCTTTATTCCATCTATCTTTAAATAGACGGAATGATACATATTTTTATCACCTAGTTTCTTTTCTTTAACATAATGATTCTGAGATTCATCCAAATTGTTGCATCTGTCAGTAATTCTTTCCTTTTAATATTCCATTGTATATGAATCATTCATGATTTGTTTTCCCATTCATTTGTTGATGAGCTTTTGGGTTGTTTCCAGGTTTTGCATATTATAATTAAGCTATGATGAATATTTTCTGCGCAAGCCTATATAAGAACATACATACATATACTTTTCTTGAATCAATTCCTAGAAGTCGAATGGTTGGATGTTATGGTAGGTATACATGTAACATTTTAACAAATGGCAAAAGTAGGTGATGACCTTCTTTTCATTCCTACTGTGGGTGATTTCTGTTCTCTTTTTTTTTTTTAAGTTTATTTATTTATTTTGAGAGAAAAAGAGCAAGCACAAGAAGGGGAGGGACAGAGAGAGAGAGAAAGAGAGAGAGAGAGAGAGAGAGAGAGAATCCTAAGCAGGCTCTGCTATGTGTCTGTCAGTGTGGAGCCAGACATGGGGCACAAACCCACCAACCTTGAAATCATGACCTAAGCCAAAATCAAGGGTCAGACACTTAAATGACTGAGCTACCCAGGTGCCCCTCTGTTCTCTCTTTTTTATTTCTTGATCAGTCTAGTAAGGGGTTTCTCCATATTATTGATATTATTAAAAAAGCAGCTTTTGACTTGTAAATGTTCTCTATTATCTATCCATTTTTTTGTTTCATTAAATTCTGCTTATTTTCTCCTTTCTTTACTTACTTTGGGATTACTTTGCTCTTTCTCTAGCTTATTTTTTTTAATTTTAAAAAATTAAAAAAATTTTTTAAATTTACTTTTGAGAGAGAGAGAGAGACAGCATTAGCAGGGGAGGGTCAGAGAGAGAGGGAGACACAGAATCTGAGGACAGGCTCCAGGCTCTGAGCTAGCTGTCAGCACAGAGCCTGACCTGGGCTCGAACCCACGTGAAATCATGACTTGAACCGAAGTCAGACACTTAACCGACTGAGCCACTCAGGCTTCCCTCTCTAGCTTATTTTTAAGGTAGAACATTATGTCATGATACTTAGATACTTTGTCTTTTCAAATTCAGGCAGTTAGAGCTATAAATTCACCTGTAAGCACCACGCTAGCTTCATCTTTCACATTTTGATGTGTTGTATGTAATTTTACTTGTCAACTTGGCTTGACTTAGGTATATAGTTGTTTGGTCAAATACTAGGCTAATTGTTACTGTGAAGGTATTTGTAGATGGATATAATTAACATAATCAGCAGACTTTAAATAAACAGATTACCTTTTGAGTAGGTTTTACCCAGTTAGCTGAAAGCCTTCAGGGGCGCCCAGCTGACTCAGTTGGTTAAGTGTCTGACTTCGGCTTAGGTTCTTGAGTTCGAGCCCCACATCCAGCTCTGTGTTGACAGCTCAGAGCCTGGAACCTGCTTCAGATTCTGTGTCTCCCTCTCTCTCTGACCCTTCCCTGCTTGTACTCTGTCTCTCTCTCAAAATAAATAAACACGAAAAAAAATTTTGAAAGCCTTCACAGCAAAAGCTGAGGTTGCTCAGAGAAGGAATTCTGCCAGAAGACTACCCTGACTGAGTTTCCAGCCAGCTGTCCTGCTTGCAGATTTCAGACTCAAAAGACTGCAACGTCAATTCTTCCTTCGAATCTCCAGTCTGCGGGCATGCCCTACAAAATACTTTAAAATTTGCCTGTGATTTCATCTTTCACTCACAAATTTCTTAGAAATATATTGGTTAAACTCTACATAGAGTTTTCCTAGATATATTATTTTATTGATTTTTAAATCAAATTCTGTTGTGATTAGAGGCTACCCTTTGTATGATTTCCGTGTTATAAAATTATCGTGACTTGCTTTATGACTCAGTATCTGGTCTCTCTTGGTGAATGTACCAAGTGAACTTGAAAAAATTTATATTCCACACTTGTTGGATGTCATGTTCTATGAATGTCAGTTAAATTGAAGTGTTTAAAGTCATTGTTCAGATATCTGTGTCCTTGCTAACATTTTAGGGGCTAGGTAGTCTATGAGTTACTGGAAAATGAATGTTGAAATCTTCTACTCTAATTGTACAGAGGTCTTTCTCTTCCTTCTTCAACTTTTGATTCTTACAGCTCGAGGTGCCATCGTTAGGTGAATATACATTTTATTTTATTTATTTTGTATTTTATTTTATTTTTAAATATTTATTTATTTGAGAGAGAGAGAACCAATGATAGAGGGGCAGAGAGAGAGGGAGGCAGAGGATCCAGGGCAGACTCTGTGTTGAGAGTGCAGAGCCTAATGTGGGGCTTGCACTCAGGAACCCTGAGATCATGACCTGAGTCAATGTCGAACACTTAACCCACTGAGCCATCAGGCAGACCAGGTGACTATACATTTTAAATTGTGATGTGTTTTTGATGAAATTATCCCTTTCATCATTATGAATGTCTATCTCACTGTTCATCATTATGAAATGCCTTTTTTGTCTTAAAGTTCATAAATTTTTATATTCTAAACCATTCTTCTGATATAAATAATATTAAATAAGTCATTCCAACTTTCTAATGCTTATTGTTTGCATGGTATATCTTTATCTCCTTTCCATCCCATTTTCTTTGAAACTATCTTTGCCTATATATGTAAAATTTATCACTTTTTAAATATTTCCTCATTTTATTTATTTATTTATTAATAGTTTATTTCCAAGTTGGTTTCCATGTAACATCCAATGCTCTTCCCCACAAGTGCCCTCCTCCATGACCATCACCACCCTTACCCTTTCCCCCTCCCTCTTCAGCCCTCAGTTTGTTTTCAGTAGTCAAGAGTCTCTCATGATTTGCCTCTCTCCCTTTCCCTAACTTCCCCCCCCCCCCGCCCGCTTCCCCTTCCCGTGGTCCCTTGTTAGGTTTCTCCTGTGAGACCTATGAGTGAAAACATATGGTGTCTGTCCTTATCCACCTGACTTATTTCACTTAGCATGACACCCTCGAGTTGTTTCTGTTTGTAATTAGTTGTTTTCTGTATGGCTGCTCCTGAATTCGGCACATAAATGTTTATAATTGTTAGCTCTTCCTGACGGAGATACCCTATAATTATTATAAAAATTCCTTCTTCATCTTTTGTATATTGCCTTTACTTTAAAATCCAGTTTGTCCGATATAAGTATGGCTACTCCAGCTTTCTTTTGACTTCCAGTCACATGATAGAAATTTCTCCATTCCCTTACTTTCAATCTGAAGGTGTCTTCCAGTCGAAAATGAATCTCTTGTAGACAGCAAATAGATGGATTTTGACTTTTTATCCATTCTTCTACCTTGTGTCATTTGATTGGAGCATTCAGTCCATTTACATTGTGTTATTATTGAAAAATGTGGGTTTAGAGTCATTGTGTTCTCCCTAGAGTTCATGTTTATAGTGGTGTCTCTGGCACCTTGTATTCTTTGCAACATTTCCCTTGTAGAGTCCCTCTTAGGATTTCCTGTAGGGCTGGTTTGGTGGTCATGAATTCTCTCAATTTTGTTTATTTGGGAACATTTTTATCTCTCCTTCTATTTTGAATGACAGGCTTGCTGGATAAAGAATTCTTGGTTGCATATTTTTCCTGTTCATCACATTGAAGATTTCCTGCCATTTCTTTCTGGCCTGCCAAGTTTCAGGTCTGTAACCACTCTGATAGGTTTCCCTTTGTATGTTAGGGCCCTTTTATTCCTAGCTGCTTTCAGAATTCTCTCTTCATATTTTGCCAGTTTCGCTATGGTATGTCATGCTGAAGGTTGATCAAGTTACATCTTAAGGGGAGTTCAATGTGCCTCTTGAATTTCAATGTCTTTTTCCTTCTTCAGATTTGGGATGCTCTTGGCTATAATTTGATCAAGCACCCTTTCAAGACCTTTTTCTCTTTCTTCTTCTTCAGGAATTCCTATGATACAGATATTGTTCCATTTGATTGTATCACTCAGGTCTCGAATTCTCCTTTCCTGCTCCTGTATCAGTTTCTCTCTCTTTTTCTCAGCTTCCTCTTTTGCTATAACTGTGTCTTCTAATTCACCTATTCTCCTCTCTGCCTCTTCAATTCATGAAGTGGCCACCTCCATTTTATTATACACCTCATTTATACCCTTTTTAAACTGTCACAGCTATTTTTAAGGTCCCTAGTCTTTGTATAAATAGCTTCTTTGATGACTTCCATTCTTTTTATCAAGTCCAGCGATTAATTTTATGACAACTGTTCTAAATTCTTGTTTAGTTATGTTGCTTGTGTCTGTTTGAGCAGTTCTGTTGCTGTGATTTCTTCCTGGAATTTCTTTAGAGGAGAGTTCTTTCATTTTGTCATTTCAGCTAGCTTTATGTCACTTGTCAGTTTTAAAAGCTCATTCTGCATTGTGCGCCTGTTAGTATTGCTCTATTAAAGGAGGCTCATTGACTGTCCAGGGCCTGTCGTTTCAGGAAGTGTACTTTTGATGATGTCTCTCGGTTTCTCTTGTTATGCCTCTGATTATTTTATTTCCCCACTCAGTGATATTTGGTACTCTCCACCATGTATACTTTGGCTTGTTTCTTGAGGTAGCCCTGAAAAGGAAAACAGACAGACAAGCACACAGAAAACAAAAGCCCACCAACACACAGACAGATCAAATAAACAAGCAAACCAAAAGGGGAAAGAAAAAAAGAACAGAAAGGAAAAGAAAGGAATGGAAAAGAAAAATGAAGAAGGTGGGGAGAGGGGGCAGAAACAGCCAAAGAAAAAGGACAGTCTGAGGGCATAAAACCTGTGGAGGAAAGAGGTAAGAGTGAGATAAGGGAAAATATATCTGGATGGCAAGAATTGACCTAATCACAGCAGTGCATGAATGTTGGTCTTTCCCAGACTTGAGGGGGAAAGGAAAAAAGAAGGTAAAAGAAAAATGGAAAAAAGAAAACAAGGAAAAAAATTAAAAAATAAATACATTTTTTAAAGAAAAGAAATTAATTAAAAAAAAAAAAGGACAGCTCTCCAGCATGGATGGGCGTGGTTTGGTGTAGGTAGCTCGGGTCTCAGGGGCTGCTCTCTGAGGCCCCGCCTTAGTGGTTGCTGGGAAAAGAATGGCAGTGCCCCAGCCCTTCTCAGGCCATGCGTTGCAAGCAACTCTTTTGCGTCATATCTCCCCCTGCTATGGCCGGGCCAAATTGCTTTTCTTTCCCCCTAAGCTCCACCACGTTTCCAAGTCCTAGTCCATGCACTTTAATGGTGCCACTCCAGAGGAAATATCTTCCCATAGGCGGGTGGCTTTCTAGCCGGGATTGAGTAAGGGGACTGCAGAGCCAGCTTTTCCCTGGCTCCGCCTGGAGTCAGGGAGCCACCATCCAGAAGAGAACAAGACTGCTGAGGGGGACAAATTCCTGTCCCTGCACCCAGTGGCTATTTATTTGATGTTTGTGTCTCTCTGTCCCAGGCCAAGGTCTCTCCCTCTCCAGAGACAACTCTATGAGTGTTTTCAGTCTCTCTTTCTCTTCCCTCAGCTCTCGGCTGCTCTGCACGGCTGTTCCCCCACGCAGCCTCTGCACACATGGCCCTCTGTGGTCCTGGGCCACCTTTCTGGGCGTTCACTCTCTCCCGGCTCCACTTGGGCCGGCACTCCCTCCCCACAGAGCCTTCAGTCCCAGTTCACACTCACTCAGGCATCCATGAGGCTGTCATCTATAAGGACTCTGTGTGTGCACCTCCCATTCTTACAGATCAGAGTATTGTGGCTTTAGTCCTTCTCAGTTTGATAGTTGCTGGCGGGCAGAGATTACAGAGCGCCCTAGTTCTCCACCATTTTGCGGCTTGACCTGATTTGACTCCTAAAATTTATCAATTTAAGGCAGCCTGTGTTTGGGTCTTGCTTTTTTAAAATCTACACTATTAATATCTGCCTTTTAATAAGAGTGTTTTCTTTAGGCCCGTAACATTTATATTATTTTTAAAATTTTTAAATATTTTTATTTATTTTTGATACAGAGAGAGACAGAGCATTAGAGGGGGAGGGGCAGAGAGAGAGGGAGACAGAATCAGAAGCAGGCTCCAGGCTCTGAGCTTATCAGCACAGAGCCTGATGCAGGGCTCCACCCCACGAATGTGAGATCATGACTTGAGCTGAAGTCAGAGGCCTAACTGACTGAGCCACCCAGGCGCCCCATTTAATATAATTTTGATATGGTTAGATTTAAGACTAGCATTTTATTAAACATCTGTATAACTTTGGTTTTTGTTGTTCCTTTTTTCTTTCTTTCTTGCCTTTTTAAGATTTTTGAATATTTTTTAGCATTCCATTTTAATTTACCTATTGCCTACTGGCTATATTCTTTGTAGTGCCCTACAATATTACACTATACATCTCCAATTACTTATACCACTTCGAGTAACATGTAGAATTCTTGCAACCACATATGTAAATGTGCTTCCTTTCATTACCCTTTATGTTAGAAGTGTCATATGAATTTCTTCTATAGTTATTGACATTCCTCAAGATAATGTTACAATTTTTGTTTTCATTGGTTATACATATTTTAAAGAACTTAAGAGGAAAGGTAGGTTTTTGCACAGATATTTAAATTCTCTTGCTCTTTCTTCATTCCAGAAGGTTTAACTTTTCCTCTGGTATCATTTCCCTTCAACCTTATCTTCCTCTAGCAATTAGTTCAGAGCAAGTCTGTTGGCAACAAATATTCTTTATTTTCCTTCATCTGCTAATGTTTAGTTTTGCCTTCATTCCTGAATGATATTTTCACTAGATAGAAAATTCTGGACTGAGCTCTTTTCTTTCAGCACTTCATAGGTGGAGTTCTACTGCCTTCTGGCCTCTGAGAAGAGTTCTATAGTCATTCAAATTGCCTTTTTATCTGCAGTGGGTTCCTCTTTTGCTAGCTATTATAAAGTTTTTGTGTGTATGGTTTTCTCCTGTTTGATTTTGATGTGTTCCATTGTAATTTTCTTTGAGTTTATTCTGCATGGTGTTGACTGAGCTTTTTTAATCTGTGAATTTTTTTCTTTCACCAAATTTGTCATGTTTGGGGACATTCTTTCAAAATACTTTTTCTACCTGGATCTTTTTTCCTCTCTTTCTAGTACTTCAATGATACATGTGTCAGACCTGAAGGTATTGTCCCATGGAAATTTTTAAATCTGTTAATTTTTTAAATCCTTTTTCTCTGTTGTTCAGATTCCGTAATTTCTATTTCTCTATATTCAAGCTCCCTGACTTTTTTTTGTCTCTCATCTCCATTCAGTTATTGGATGATCTCGTGAATTCTTAGTTTCAGATATAGTTCCCACTTCTAAAATTCTCCTGTGGGGTGTTTTTTTTCTAGTTTCTATTTCTCTGCTGGAAACGGTTATCTTTTCACTCATTTCCACACATATCTGCTAGTTATAATAGCTGGTTTTAAATCTTTGGTGATTCTAACATCTGGGCCATCTTGTGGTTGGCATTTACTGAGAATTCTCCAATGAGAATTAGTCACATTTTGTATTGTCCTTTAGTTAGCCAGTAATTTTGGAACCATTTGGGTTCAGACCAGGACTTGTCTTTCCTTCGTGGGATGTGTTTCCAATTTCAGTTCTCAAAGCCTTTGCTATGCTGCTTTGATCTGCCTTACGAATGCATAACTTATGGTTGAGTCCAAGATTGGGGCAGGTTCATACTGCAGAGTTAAGGCATCTCCTGTTAGCGCTCTCCTCTCCAGGACTACTCCACCCTCTCCAGGCTACTAAATTCCTATTTCTGGTGGCCAGAAAGCAGAGAATTCCTATTAGAGATTTTTTCCACCAATGCCACTGATGTATAAAGCAGTACAGTGATTTCAGTCTGTCTTGAGTGCACAGTCATGAGAGAAAAGGAAAAAAAAGAGCATTCACCTTTGTGTAGGTCACTTCTTCAGGTTTGGGCTGCTGTCCACAATTTTTCTGCTTTTGTTTACTTTTTAAAGTACTTAGGTAAGTGATTTTAGTTTAGGTTTTAGAGTTTTTTGTTTTGTTTTGTTTTTTGTTGCTTTGTTTTTTTGCCTGACTACTCTCCTTTTCTTTGCCCCAAGAACCACATGTAGCAAATACAGTCTGCTCCTTGAGCCTAACACCAGAAAGAGCAGATGAGGAATGAAGCCATAGTTGGCTCACAACTGTGATTAATGCTAATTGTCACAAGTCACTGAGATTATGAAGTTATTCAGTAATGCAGGGCATCTTCTGGAAAGATACTGTTTGCGGATTTGAAGAATTCACCTTAGTAGGGTCTGGATTTTACTTCTGCAGACCTCAAAAATCTGACAATAAACATACACTGAACATGAATCCATTGCTTAGAGCAGACTTACAAGCTCACAAGGCCGATGTAAAAGACCAGGCTGTCATTTCATTCATTTATTTTGAAAAATATAATAGGTAAGTACTGAAATACTTAAGCCTGCATGGATAGCTCTTTATTTCTTAATAGGAAAGTACACAGGGGAAACCAAGTCATAATTGGAATGTTATTTAGTAAGTATTATGTGATAGGCTGAATAATGGCCCCTAATGTGCCTACATTCTAATTCCTAAACCTATTTTATATAGCAAAAGGGACTTTCAGATGTGGCTAAATTAAAGATCTTGAGATGGAGAGGTCTGTATGTATGAATTATCCAGGTGGGCCTGGTGTAATTCCAGAGGTCTCTATAAAATGGAGGCAGGAGACTGGGGTAGAAGAAGGCATTGTGACAGCAGACGCAAAGAGCAGAGTAGTGTGGCCACAAGCCAAGGCATGCTGACGCCTGTGAGAATCTGGAAGAGGAAAAGAAGGGACTCCCCTGCTCAGAGTCTCTAGCCCAGCTGACACTTCGACTTTAGCCTCATTTCAGACTCCTGAGCTCCAGAATTATAAGAGAACAAACTTGTGTTGTTTTAAATTACTTAGTTTGTGGGGCCTCAGGCCCTCAGCCCAGCCTCACACTACACTGCCCCATTGCCTTCTGCCTTCCACGGGGCCAGACCCCTGCCCACATCACTTGCCTCCCCTGCATGGGGCCCTGCAGCAATCCACGCCAGGGGCTTCCTGGGTCGGAGTCATCATCTCAGCCCCCCAAGAGGAGGAAGAAGAGATACCTGCGTCATGACAAGCCCCCCTACACCTACTTGGCCATGATTGCCTTGGTGATCCAGGCTGCACCCTCCCGCAGGCTGAAGCTGGCCCAGATCATCCGTCACGTCCAGGCCGCATTCCCCTTCTTCAGGGATGACTACGAGGGCTGGAAGGATTCAATCCGCCACAATCTCTCCTCCAACCGATGCTTCCGCAAGGTGCCTAAAGATCCTTCGAAACCCCAGGCCAAGGGCAACTTCTGGGCAGTCGACGTGAGCCTGATCCCGGCCGAGGCGCTGCGGCTGCAGAACACGGCTCTCTGCCGGCGCTGGCAGAGCAAGGGAGTGCGGGGAGCCTTCGCCAAGGACCTGGGCCCCTATGTGCTGCATGGCTGGCCCTACCGGCCGCCCAGTCCCCAGCCCCAGCCCAGTCCTCAGCAGGCGCCCAGTGAAGGCTTCAGCATAAAGTCTTTGCTAGGGGACCCCAGGGAGGGGGTGCCACGGAGCAGCCCAGGTC
>NC_043701.1:151395573-151448824 GCF_006229205.1 Suricata suricatta | reverse complement strand
ACATCTTGTCCCCAGTGCCCACCTTCTACTAGCCCAGCCTACTGGGGGGTGGCCCCTGAAACCCATGCTCCCCCAGGGCTGCTCTGGGATCTAGATGCCCTCTTCCAGGGGGTGCCACCCAACAAAAGCATCTACGATGTGTGGGTCAGCCACCCCCAGGATCCAGCTGCTTCCAGCCCAGGCTGGCTACTCTCCTGGTACAGCCTGTGAGGCTCCCAGGGCAGGGGCTGCTTTCCTCTCCTACCTTTTCCTGCCACCACTGACTGGTTGGGCACCCAAGGCCAAGAGGACCCATAGGTGCCTGCGGCCACAGCAGCCTTGAAACACCAGGTACCACCGGGAGCTGCGAAATTTATTGGACTACCCCACGAAGGGCCGGGGCCTGGCTAGGCACCACCCTGGCCCCCAGGGTCGGTCATGCCTCTCCTACCCCCCGAGGCACTGCTGGAAAGAGTGGGGGCTTTGCTTGCAGTAGCCCCTTCCTGATCCCACTTTCTCTGACCCTCTCTGTCCGTCCATCCTCCCATCCATCCATCCATCACCATGTGTCACTTCCTCTCCCTGACTCCACGCGGGGGGAGGGAGAACCTAACAGTGGCCCCAGCCTGTCCTGTCCTCCCTCATCTGCCTGGGAATGAGATAGCACCTTTTTGGGGAAAAGAAATCAAGACCCTACTAGTTTTGGGTGGTGGTAGTGGGGAAGATAACAGTAAAGAAATAGACAACAACAACAACAACAACAACAACAACAAATTACTTAGTTTGTGAAAATTTGTTATATCAGCAATAGAAAAACAGTATGAGACCAAGAAAAAAGGTCAGAGGAGTCAAATAGTTAATGGAAGTAGCCTAAAATGATTTGATTTCTCTAACAATAGGATGGACTAATTAAAGTCTAGTGAACAAAACTTCCTGAGGTGTGGGTGTGCACTATAATTTGAAGACCTAGAGATCAAGACTGGAGTTCAGATCAACAGTTGGACACTTAATCAACTGAGCCACCCAGGTGCCCCTGACTTTGTAAAATCTTTTAAATGCTATGTTGGGGCACCTGGGTGGCTCCATCAATAAGCGTCCGACTTTTTCTCAGGTCATGATCTCACCCCTTGTGGGTTTGAGCCCCGCGTCAGGCTCTGTGCTGACAGCTTAGAGCCTGGAGCCTGCTTCAGATTCTGTGTCTCCCTCTCTCTCTCACCCCTCCCCCACGCACACTTTCTCTCTCAAAAATCAATAAATGTTAAAATACATACATAAATAAATAAATGCTATGTTGACTGACCTATTCATTCATAATTGTCACAATCTTACTTTGGATATTTATTACATTCATGTAGGTCTCAGATATGCTGTGTTTTTATGACACCAACTCTATTTCGTAGGCTTGATTTTTGCATACATTGATTGATTTCATTTTCAGAGATGAAACTAATTCCCATTATTACCAAGCGATAGGACAGAGCCTCATCCTGGACTCAAACACCAAGTACTTATTAAGAAAGAGGTTCATATCCAAACAAATCATTTCGTGAATCATAAAATTTCTTCTTGATCATGTAAAACAGAAAACTTGTTACCTAACAGCTGCCTGATGATCATGTAAATAAGGCAGCAGCAAATGTTTATTTGAATAAGTCTTTAGATCACCCCCTACCCTCTAATTTTTTGCTGTTACAATGTAATAAATTTCACAATAAGAGAAAAACTAAACTTTGCTGATACTTCTTAGTTTTGTCTTTGTAATCAAGTAATTCTCTGCAACATCTTTAAGAGGAAAAATTACAACAAAAACTTTCAGTGTGTAATTATATATATTACAACTCACTAGTTATGCTCCATTGAGTATAAGAAGTAGTATGAAACAGGGGCACCTGGGTGGCTCAGTCAGTTAAGTGACTGACTCGACTCAGGTTATGATCTCACAGTCTGCGTGTTCCAGCCCCGCGTCAGGCTCTTTGCTGACACCTCAGAGCCTGGAGACTGCTTTGGATTCTGTGTCTCCCTCCCTCTTTGCCCCTCCCGCAACTCTTGCTCTGTCCCTCGGTCTCAAAAATGAATACACGTTAAAAAATGTTTTTTTAAATAATAAAAATAGAAATAGTATGAACCACAAATTCAGAAGACAATTTATGGGAATAGATGATGAAATAATTAAACTGAATACCCACACAATGCCACAGCTCTGTAATGTGTGTGTGTGTGTACACAGGTGCATTAGGAATCCAAATCCAAAAGAAGATTTCATTTCTTCGTGTGAATGCTAAAATTCTTACATTTGCACATCTTCTGGAGTACAATTGTGTTCTGTTCAAAATATATTTGCATTTTAAAATTTCCTTTTTTCCCCCAAAGAGAGTGAAAAAGAAAGTCCCTTTAAGCAGAGGGCTTTTAAGATTGCTAAACCTGCAAGGGAAGAAGCATAAGCCCTTTCCTGGCATGGTAAGGAGGATTTTTAGAGGAAGAGGGTAAAATACAACTAAGTGATGTCTTTTAAGTCATAACTCCTGATTGTAGGTAGCAGTCTCAAAGCTGGGAGATTGGCAAAGAAACAGATGCTTAGTCTCGAAAGGGAGAATTGTACCTGGAGGGGGGCTTTTAGAAGCTCAGTCTGGAAGCAAGCCAAGAAAGAGGGGAAACAGAGGCCGACAGGGCAGCCTGAAGTCAGGTTCTGAGGCCAGAATCACACGGAGAGCACCTGGGGGTTGGGAGGGAGAGGCCCTAAGGCAGGTGCAGTGGGCTGGTTCAGGGAACGGTTCTGGGGCTGGCAGAGAGGAGTCAAAACGAGGAGATGAGATTTAGAACTGACACCTTGTCTATGGCTGAGACAGATGGCGCTGTTATACCCAAAAACCAGAGACCACCAGGGAGACTGAGTCACGCATGCAAAAGCAAAGGGCTTTATTATTACGGGCTTATAAGCTCGGGCTCACAGAACGCAGTGGATCCGTGCTGAGAGCCCTGAACAAAGGCGGGGTAGGGCCTTTATGAGTTTGGGAAGGGGGAGTTACAGGAAATTGTGACATAGGTACAGTGACCCAATCACTATTACCTATCAATACTGGCAGTAACTTTAACCATACATTGATACTTTTGGTGGGAGCCAATCACAACAGTTAAGAGTATTGACCAATTAGAGAGTGGGCCCAGGACCCTCACATAGGGCGTGACTAGCCTCAAGCAATAGGAGCAATAAGTGATTATCTATAGCTTCTATCTCTAGGCCTGCCCTTAGAAATGTTAAGGGTGTTAGCTGGCCTTTCCTGATTGGGTGTTACGAGGGTGGTCCCTCCTGCCTTGGGCAGTGTGTGCCCTTCTATTGTCTCATGGTTCTGAGAAGCCGAATTCAGACCTGCATCCTTACAGCGCTTGCAGGGTGTAGTAGCCCCACTAAGGATTCTTAGTCTGAGGTCATAAACTCCTCAGGAATCTATGACTACACTAAAAAATATGCAACTTCCTGAAATTGTTTATGAAATGTGTGCATGTGTTTGTAGATTTTTCTGCGGGTGCGTATACCAGAATTGACACCAGGTTCTCACAGGAGTCATGGTCTTCAGAAATGCTCAGACTGCCAAACTCTAGGCTCAGAAGGTACAAACGGGGGCCTATGGAATGTTAGAAGACCCCATTTAGTTGCCATCGCATTGTGGCTGCAGAGCATGTGAAGAGGCCTGTGATGAGGGGTGGCCTGAGGTTTAGTCCCAAACCAGCCAGCCTACCACTGACTTCCGCGCATTTATGTGACCACATGCCCCTAGCAAGCATTTGAGTTTTAACTGCTGTGTCAGTTCCACGCAGCAAATCTGTGTAAGGCTAGTGGTACAGGAACAATCAGGGGGGCTGGTTAAAATTACAGATCTGTGGGGAGGTCTTGGGGCGTCCTTGGGAATCTGTCATGTTATAAAGTTCTCTGTGACATCACTACTCAAAGGGGGAAGAATAGCAACCGTGATGATACCACTTCAGAGGCTGTAAAAAATAGAGAATCCAGGACCCTCCTCTTCTCCCCTCCCCTGCACAGTGTCAGAATTTGCATTTTACCTGCATCCTTAGGTGTTTTGTGTGCACATTAAAGACTGGGAAGTACTGCTACTGCAGCAAGTTTTAGGAACTGTTAGCCTAAATATCCTCACTGATATAAAGAGAACTCTAAATAGGGTAATGAGAAATATTTTATTAGATATAGGTAGTTATTTTAAAGCATCTTATACATATTTTCACATTATTTAAAAAAATAAGCTATATTATCATTGATGAGGTTTCTTGGGGTGATAGTGGGGTTCATGCGGTCCAGGGCCGACGACCAAGAAGGAATTCTTGAAGATGTCTCTGGTGCAAAAATGGGGTTTTATTAAAGCACGGGGACAGGACCCGTGGGCAGGGAGAGCTGCCAGGGAACATGAGAGACCGGTTATATACTATGGGGTTGCGGGAGGTAAAGTCCAGGGAAAGTTTCCAGGGAGATTTTCACCTGATAAAGAAGACTCCCAGGATAGTGGAGGCCTAGCTATCGTCAAGCTAAGATGGCTTTCCCTCTAACAAAGCATTAACATTAAGACAGTGGGGGAGGGGTGGTCTGCCTGGGTGGCTCAGTTGGTTGAGCATCCAGCTTTGGCTCAGGTCATGATCTCATGGTTCATGGGTTCGACCCCTACATCAGGCTCTGTGCTGACAGCTAGCTCAGAGCCTGGAGCCTGTCTTCGGATTCTGTGTCTCCCTCTCTCTTTGATCCTCCCCTGCACATGCTGTCTCTCTCTCTCTCAAACATAAATAAAACATTAAAAAAAAAAAAAGACAAGTAGGTAGCTCCTGGAGAAATGTTTTACTTTGCCAGCCTCAAGTATCTGTCAATGGGCTGCAGGTTATAAGGAAATTTAGTTCCATCTGCCATTTCCTTCTGCCCTTTGTTTCCTCTACCACCAGGGAGGGGTGATGGAGACTCAGGCCCTGCAGGACCATGGTCTCTATCAGTTAGCCATTTGTTTTTCCCTTTTCTTTGTTCTTGGGTAGCCAGGAGGGGCCGAGGAATATCACGCACCTGGTAGGGGGTGGGGGCGTGGCATCCTGTCAGCTCCTGCCTTGTGCTCCCTCATCAATAATTTTTCAACAAAGTAACATATGTATTAGTTAATGCCCTCCCAGGAGATGAAAATATACATTGAAATGTTATAAGAAGCAAGATGGAAAAAAGGGGGACCGTTTAGGTTAACATTGAACTTCCCCGTAGTAGAGCTCTTTACAAACGTGCTTTCAATTTCACTTAATTCTTTAAGAAGCAGCAACTTGAACCTTCAAAACCCAGAGCTCTGTGTAGCAACTGGTCGTGGGGGCTTTTCTCATCCCACTGGGAGATCGGGAGACTGTACATCTTTCTCCGGGCATTATGGGGGTGTATGTTCTGCAATTACCAATTCAAGAAAAGAAACAAAAGCAAATAGATTTCAGCTTGGGCTCCACTGCCCTACCCAGATTTTATTGAGGTCTTTTGTTTTTCTCTTTGACTGTTTGTTTTTTGGTCTCCAGCCCCACTCTAGGAGCATTTTAGCACTATGGTTCCTTGCTTCTATGCCTAGAAGAGAAAACTCACAGTAATATGATGCGCATTTTTCTTGCTCCACCCGCTTTTAATCAGAATATGATTCACTGGTTCAACGATCAGTCAAGAAGCTGCAGGTTTTCCCTCTCTCTTCTAATCCTCTTTGCTTCCTCACCAGTTATTAGTGAGCTGTTACTATTAAACAAAGTGATTTAACCACCTCCTGCATTTTATAATCTCTACTTTTTTTCCCCCTGCAGCTGATTTAAGGCCGCTTCTCAGTAGAGACCTGGCCCCGTTCTGAACATTTGGAAGAAACAGTTTTTAAATATAACCTACCACAGTGATTCCTACACAGATGCTCATCCAAGCTGCTCAGTAACCCAGACAATACCACAGTCACCACACCCACGTGTTCCGGAAAGTTTCCAACCAAAAGAAGAAAAAAAACCTTACTTAGCCCTGAAAGTCAGCACCTGAAAACAACAAATTAATTGGAAATTGGACACAGGTGTTTACAAAGAGGTTCAAATGCATTCTAATTAATTTTAAAAGTTTGCCTTAATTAAAAAAATACAAATGTTAGTAACTGGGGTAGACAGAATAATGGCCCCCAAAGATGTTCATGTCCTAACTCCCAGAACCAGTGCATATATTACCTTATTTGGCCAAAAAAAAAAAAACCAAAAAAGAAAGAAAGAAAAGAGAGTTTAGCATGTGATTAAGTTAAGGGTCTTGAGATGGGAAGATGGTTTGGGGTTATCCAGGTGGGCCCAACGTAATCACAAGCATCCTTCTAAGAGTGGGGCGGGCAGCCGGAAGTCCGTGTGCAGGAGGGGGTCGGTGCGTGGGTCGGCGCCCTGTAAGGACGTGGCCGGGAGTCGCTGAACACCGGAGTCTTTGGAAGCTGAAAAGTGAAGAAGCGTTCGTCCTCGGAGCTCCCAGAAGGAGCCGGTCCTGCTAACGTCGCGATTTTAGCCCCCAGAGACCCATGTTGGACTTCTTACCTCCAGAACTGTAAGCGAACAAGCTTGTGTTGTTTTAGCCCGCTAAGGTTGTGGTACTACCGCGATGAGTCACGTGCACAGAGTCTGGACGGTTAGGCTTTTTTCCTTAAAGGGCATTTTATTCGTGCTAACATCTGCTCAGAGGGCTTGAGACCCAAAAGGCTGAGCCCCAAGCATAGTGGGGTGGGGAGGTTGCCTTTTCTATGGTTTTTGCTCGTTTGTCTCCTACAGGGTAACGTACGGTCTGGGTTAGAGTTGTGAGCTATGTTGCAAATTGCCTTCCCTTGTCTTGAGGTTCCCCCCCCCATTCTTTGGGGAGGGGCTCCACCACCGTGGTTGTTTTGTGGCAGCAACAAGAAAACTATTGCAGTTATGCACGTATTTCATTAATTATTCTAGAATTTTGCTCAACTGTATTTGTTAGTACAAAAAGATTACATTGTGGGTATTCTCAAAAATCAGTTTTCCTTAAAAACCTCTCATTTTATATTTTCACTCTTGCCTTGTTTCAACTATTAATTTAACGGATGACCCTATCCACACGAGTGATTAGTAGGAAATAACCACAGCCTGTAAAGGCTTAGGAGTAAACTCGAACTTGGTTTGAGTTGATTGGGTCTCACCCCTGTCTGGCGTAGAAGATTGCATGGGTGATGAAATTTGAATTGGAGCTGGTGAGCCAACGGCTAAAAAAGAATTTGTGAGACAGACATCTTTGGTGCAAAAAGGTGGATTTTATTAAAGCATAGGTCAGGACCCGTGGCTGCAAGGTGCTTCATTGGGGTTGTGAGGAGTGACATTACATACTTTTAAGTGTGTGTGTGTGTGTGTGTGTGTGTGTGTGTGTGTGTGTAGTGGGGGCCTTGTAGATAAGGTAAGTCTCGAAGGAATTGCTGGATGTTGAACGCGGAGTCTCACAGGAAGGACCCTGAAGACCTCGCTATTGTCAAGGTAAGGTTGATTTTAGTTTTTAAGCAAGTGTAAACATGCTTGGGTCTCACCCCCGTCTGGCATAGAAGTGTTACATGCTACAGGTCTGACCTCTATCATTGTGCCTTGGGTGTAAGGGAATTCAACTTAAACTTGATTTTTCTTGTCTCTTTCCCTCATCGTGGGCATGCTACTTTCTCAGTACGCTTTGTGGTTCACCTTTTGCTTCTGAGAGTTAGAAATTCACATATTCAAATACTGGTTCTGCCACTTAGCAACTTGTATCTTTAGGTATCAGCTTTTCTAAGCTTGGAATTGCATATATAAGATACAGAATACAGGGATGTTGTGAAGACTCTAAAGTGCTTGCAAAATGCTTAGTACAGGTTCTATACAGTAACTGCTACCTTCTCAATAAAATCAACTGATTTGTTAAGACTGCAGTCGACTTGAACATGGCACACCAGTGTCTTTGTCTTGCTCACGTTTCAGACAAACCTGATCTTTTCTGGGTACACTTGGAGAATTGAGGTAATAAGAAATATCTCGTAACCAACCAGCTGGAAAGTATAATCACGACGTTGGAAACGGTATTTTAAGAGCACTTATTTGAAAACACCATCTTCTCCCAGAAGTGAAATGTGTATCCGGCTCTGTTGGGCATGTGACAAAACCTACTGCATGATTTGCTTAGTGTGTGGGAGGTAATTCTGAGGATTGTATTAATCTCTTAGCAAAAGATCACATTCTGCCTTAGTTCTTAATAAAGAATCAAATGATTAAGTAGCTGTCAATGCAGACAAAAAGGGTGTACTGTCTTTGTGTTGGATGGAATTAGGCTTTTTGTTCACTGGGGAATCCCTGCTTAATTTCCACAGCATCCTCTGTATTTTCTCATGAGGTGGTTCCTAATGGGTCACCAGGAGGCTTCTCCTTGGCCCAGAGTGTGGTGTGACTAAGCTACTACGTACTCCTGACTGGCAGCCTAGACTCTGATGGGACCTGACAATTCTTGAGTCAATTGAATAGCTTAAACGGCATAGATTTCTGAGAGGTACATTTATGTGAATCACATTAACTTCAGCACTACTGTGTACTGAGCACTGTGCTGGCCCCTTGATGGGCTTTGTCTTGGAACAACTGAGCAGGTAAGCACTGGCATGAACGTCTTTCTTAATCACGAGAAAACTCGGAGGTTACCTAACTTTCCCAAGGTCCGACAAGTGATGCGTGGCAAGTCAAAACTCAAACCCAATCTTTTTCCCCTTGATGGCCTGTTTTCCTAAATGGCTCAGGCACATCATGTCTGCAAGTCTTGTGACTCTCCTAAATGAACTCCTCCTTGGAGTGGAGAAGCTGGAGGAGAGGCGGGCTTTGTGTGGCTGCCCTCCTCTTTAAATCGCCTTTTTTTTTTTTTCCCCCCTGGTGCTCAAAGCAGCACATGTATTAAAGTCTGTCTCCATAGGGTTCAGGAAAGTTCTAGGTACTCCTTCCTGCATCTTTCTGTTAGCCTATTGGGCATAAATGAGCCTTTTGTACCTGGCTTGTCTTGACCGCAGGCAGAGAATCCATTGCTTCTTAATGTGAGGAGTTGGCAATGTTACCTCAGTATAATTATGCAAGCTGCCTGTTACCTACGAGGAAAATTCTCACTCAGGTGAGAGGACCAGGCCATTACGTCAGATGTGGGTATTTGGCTTTCTTGAAGGAAACCATGGCCTCTGGACCAAGAAAGAACCGATCAAGTGGGAATGGTTCTGGCAAGAGGCTCGTGCATTAGCCACTGAATCTCAAAGCACAGCTAATTGTCCATGGCAGTGCTGGGCCGAGTCTCCTCAACCAATTGGACATCTTCATAGAATTGGGTGTTAACAACTGTTTGTCGTCCTTGTTTTCTTGAAACAGCAAGGAAGCCTCATGGTATATATAACAGTGCAGACATATGAGCAGCTGGGTAATTAGAAGCCTAACCTGTAACTTGAAGAGTAGGACTGTGTACACCTGTGATTCTCCATATCAGAATCACTTGGAGCTTTAAACTGTCCTGGCTGCACCTCCAGGTGTTGTAATTTAACTGGAGCCAGGCATAAGTTGTTTTTTGTTTTTTTTTTTAAGCTCCCAAGATATTAAAAGGATAGCCAGGTTTGAGAAACTTCATGTGAATCATTGTAAGCGAGCCTTTGAGGTCTCTGCTGGGAAAGCCTTTATCTCTAGCAATATTGTCTAGAAAATACACTGAGATGAGGCCTACATGATGGTTGGGCTGGGGCATTTTCATTCTGGTGTTTCTAGGTTCAGACTGTGTAGCCCTAGCTCATCTGTGCTACCACACAGGTGTCCCCAGCTTCTCCAGGAGCCATTTTAGACCCTGTGAGGGCAAAGACCTAGAAGTGAGACCATAGCTACTCTATGCCAGGAATTATGACACTAAGTATTGGGATATCCCTACTGCTCTTTAATATAATTTGGACTCTTATATAATGAACTTGATGTGTTCTCTTGGCTGGGCAGCTGGGCAGTGGGTGTCTAGGTATTTGGTGAAACTTTCTGCTGGGTATTTCTGTGAGGATGCTCTTGGGTGAGTTGAACACTTTAGATCGATGGACAGAAGGGTGCCTGGGTGGCTGTTAATTGACTCTTGGTTTTTGGCTCAGGTCACGATCCCAGGATTAGGGAGTTGGAGCCCCACAGTGGGCCCTGCACTGACATTGTAAAGTGTGCTTGGGATTCTTTCCTCTCTCTCTGCTCCTCCTCCCGTTGCTCTTGCTATCTCTATCAAAAGAAGTGTAAAAAACTAATGGACTGAGGAAAGCTGACTTGAGTCGCGAGCCACTCCGTACAGAGATCTGTGGAAGGTCTGAAGAGGAAAAGCTGAACAAAAAAGCTTAAAATAAAACTTACAGCTTAGGCCTATATACAAGCTTCAATATGGGTGAAGGAGGAGATACTTTACCTTGAGACCTGAGGGGGTCCTCGTTAACAGTAAAACCTCAAGGTCCATGTTTCTACTTGGTGTGACCAAAGGGACCCCTACCACTGAGCAAACCATTTGGCGCTATCATGCTCGGCAAGTCTGTCCTCTGTGTGGTTGGGGTTGGAGAGCCTATCTGGACTCCCTGCCTTGTCGGTACAAGAAACCATCCTCGGGGCATCTGGGTGGCTCAGTTGGTTGAGTGTCTGACTTCAGCTCAGGTCATGATCTCACAGTTTGTGGGTTCGAGCCCTGTGTCAGGCTCTGTGCTGAGAGCTCAGAGTGTGGAGCCTGTTTCTGATTCTGCATGTCCCTCTCCCTGTCCCTCTCCCTGCCCCTCTCCTGTTCATGATCTGTATCTCTCTCTCAAAAGTAAATAAATCTTAAAAAGCAAACAAACAAAACAAAAACCCACCATACTGGTCTTCCAGCTTGGGAGAGGCTGGTGAGGTGACGGGCAAGGGGCAATTTGGTGGCATTGAGCCTGGGGTGTACCTGATGCGAAAGGAGATCTTCTAATAAGGAAGTCTGAGAATGAGGGTGTCTTTGTTCAACCACCAGGTTTGGGTATCCAAGCTGCTTGAAGACCAAAGTAGTGCAGCAGCCTTTCTCCTGCGTTTTCTTTTCTCTTTACTTTAAGAGCTCTAGTACAGGGGGAAGGGTGGGGAGAGGAGAGACCAATGCATGGTTTCACTTCATGAACCATGACATCATGACATGAGCTGAAATCAGGAGTAGGACGCTTAACTGAGTAACCCAGGTGTCCCTCTCCTGCATTTCATCTTCCTTCAAATAGTCGCAAGGTGATAGGACTCTCTTGGCAGACAAATGCTGATGTGCAGGTATGGGCTACATCCCGGCTGCTTTCTGGTCTGATTTGATACCCAAAGATGCTTATTAGCCCAGATTCTTCAGTACCAGACAATCTATAAAGAAAAGCTGAGGGTAGTCTCTTTGGGAGGCTGATGTCCCCCACTCTCCTCCCCTCATATGATATGGGGTTGATAAATTGGAAGGAACAATTGAAAGGCAATAGTAAAAGCTTGTTCTAGGAGAAGGTGGTCCCTTGTGTCTTTCTGGGAAGCTTGATAACTTCCATTTTTAAGGCTAGGTCATTCTTCCATGTCTTGCTAGAAGTCACAAGGTTCAAAACACTTCACACGAGTTCTCAAAAGTTTGTCCCTTCTAGGAAATCAAGGCTCTAAAGGCTTATTACGGGGGCACATAGATACTCGGGAAATAACCATTTTTCTATTCATTTTTTTTTTTTTTTTTTTTTTAAAGAACGAGAGACCACACAAGTAGGGGAGGTCAGAGAGCATGGCAAACAATTGCAAACAGGCTCCAGACTGTCAGTGTGTCAGTGTGGAATCCAATCTGGGGCTTGAACTCAGGAAACTGAGATCATAATTTGAGCCAAAACAGAGTTTCCAGCTTAACCGTTTGAGCCACCCAGGCACCTCCAATTCCTTTTTCTTGGACTCTTTTGTCTATGCAGGCTAGTATCCTAAGGGCCCTGGGTTCCTGTCTGCACTGCTCCCTAGTCCTACTCCTCTTCCTCCTCCTCAGCATCACTCCCACCATTATAACAGTAGCCATACATACTAGCACACACACGCTAGCACCATTCTAAGTATTTTGTGTTTTAAATCACTTATCCAGCAACTTAGAAGTGCGTATGTTTATCTTTATAGATGATGGACCTGATGGAAGAGAGGTTTGGTAACTTGCCGAAGGCAAAGGCTTGCAGTTAAGTGGCAAACCCCAGAATTAAAACAGGGTAGTCTTACTAGAAAGTTCACACACTTCAACCGTTATCCTCTTGTAGTTTTATTCATTTTAAATGGCTGGTCAACTCGGTCCCTTTGGTGTTCGTAACTTATGTGTCTTCTCTAGTGGTCTACTCGTAACGAACGTTTCCATTGCCCTATGGAATATGTTTCTAATGGTGGAGCTTGAAACTTGAGACTCGATTCATTCCCCGTCTCCTCAGAGGAAACCCTTAACTAGCTTCTCACTTTGTATAAAACCAGCTTTGAGCTCTCATTTAAATCATTTTGTTCTTAGAACAAAGTGGCCATAATTTCATGTAGGAGCAGTCTACTCTTGGAGGCCTGAGCAAGCAGTTGCCTTGGTAACAGCGTTTGGAACCGACAAAGGCTTGGGGAACTTTTATCAAGACCTATTACACAGTGCTTAAAGGCTCTGTTTCAGCTGAGGCTCCCCCCTTTGTGAGCTGCCTCTCCTTTTGTGCCCAACATAGCGACCAAGTGGCTTACAAGGCAGTAAGTTAGAGGCACGATTGGACCAGCCATTAAAGCAAATGCCACCTAGAAGGGACCAGAGGACCATCAGCTCAAAATTCTAGACGGGGTGGGAGAGCAGTGACTGGTGTCTGTGTTCAGCAGGTGGTCTCCTACATCTTGACTTGGATGGTTAGAACTCTCCCATAAACAATTTTTACTTTGAGACTATTCTAGAAGATGAGCTTCTCTTGAGAGTTCTGTGACCTGAACTCTGCTTTCTGGAGGAACAAAAACTATGCCTGGTTTCTCCTCTCTGACAGCCGAACTGATACTTGGGGATCAGAAACCTGTTTCTTATAAGGTTCCTCTGTTAACATATCCTTTGTTCCTAGTAGTATAGTTAAAAGAGCACTCGGCGTCTTCAATGCTCCACTCTAGAATCTTTTGAGCTTTTATATTCTCATTTAAAACATGGTTCCCCTCCTTCCCTCTCTGCCCCTCCCTCTCTCATCCTCTGTCTCTCTCTCTCTGTATCAAAAACAAATAAAACATTAAAAAAAATGAAGAAGAAGGGGCGCCTGGGTGGCTCAGTCGGTTAAGCCTCCGACTTCGGCTCAGGTCAGATCTCACGTTCGTGGGTTCGAGCCCCACGTCAGGCTCTGTGCTGACAGCTAGCTCAGAGCCTGGAGCCTGCTTCTGGTTCTGTGTCTCCTCCTCTCTCTGCCCCTCCCCCTCTCATGCTCTGTTTCTCTCTGTATCAAAAACAAATAAAACATTAAAAAAAAATGGTTCCCTAAACTGACACATAACATATGTGGTATGGCCACTGGAGAAGCTAGCATAGTCCCCTTACTACATGGGAATATTATTATCCTATATGCTGCCCAGCAGTTTTTTTCATAGGCCTTAATAAAATTTGTTCTACCAGAAGAATGTCTTCAAATTTTTTACTCACTTATTCCCAGAGTTCTGTTTTCTACATCATTGGAAAGTGGTAGATTATTCTGTATAAAACATGAATTATGATGTTCTTACCAATTTTGCAATAGTCTATACAGAATGCTTTGACATAGATACTAAAAAGGATGCTTCATAATATGAACAGTTTAGCCTTGTTCCTCTGATTTAAAGCTCTGTGTTGTATTGGTGAGAATAGGCCTCTATCTACTGCCTGACTTACTGACAGCATGATGTTAAACTGTCAATGAGAGTTACAGGACAAGGAGCAGTACTTGATTTCAGGCTCTGTAGTGTTATAGTGAGTATCCCCAAGCAGACCAGGGAAATTTGGTGAGGTAACATTCCCTTTCCTTACCCAACCTGGAGAGCTGAGTGGGGAAACGGAGCTGCCCTTTCTTTAGTTGAACCCTAATAAAGTAGGAGGCAGTAAAAATATGGTGGAAGAACATTCAGCTACAATTAGGAGTCTGAATTTATTCCAGCACATTGTTAGATATCTTGAAGTTAATTCCATAAACACAAATATCTGTCCTTATATACAGAATGGTGATGATCACTTTATGCACTTTATTTGAAGAGACCATAGATGTAAAAGATATACTTAAATGACCCCAAAATCCCTTCAACAAATATTGCCCTCCCTCCCTTTAAGGATTTCACAATGTGCCAATCCAGGTTATTTTTGGAAAATTGGACATTGTTCCTCTGTTAGCATGAATATAATTTCAGGTACTGTATTGTACAGGGAGAAGTAAAATTGGCTATTTAATCCCTGTGAGCTCATCCAGTTGGGAATACAAGGTTTTATTAGAATGTACCAAAAATACTATAGTAGTATGGAAGATGGAAATCTTATAGTTTGGGAGTCGGCTCTTAAAGGGTTTTGTCGCTAAGGTGATCTTGGAACAGGAATCTGTACCCAAGAAAAAGTCAAAATTTCAAGTGGAAAAAATACCAAGAGCAAAAATGGAGTGGGAGCAGTGGGGGAATGGAGAACCAAGGTATATCCAGCCCTTTGTGTCGGGCATATGTGTCCAGGCACTTGGGCATTGTTACTGAATCCTCCCAACAGTGACCATTTGCTAAGTATTTTCTATATGCCAGACATTGAAGCATTTATGTGGAGTCTCCCCGGATCCTCTGGCAGCCTTATGAAGTAGGCTCTATCCTCATCCCCACTTCTGACGAAAAAGTCAAAATCTGAGTGGTCAGGTAATGTACAAAGGATAAAGAGGTGAACGGCGGAAGGTGAGGTTTGAATGCAGGCAACCTGATTTCTTGTGTTTAGAGTTCAAGGAACAGGAAGCGTTTTTATAGTTAATAAAGAGTAGTGTCAGTTTTTGAACCTAGGTCAGTCTGACTCAATGGTCCCTGTTCTGTGAATGGCTAGTCCTCAGCCTAGAGCAGGAGAACCTTAATGAGGATCTGTGAAATGACCAGAGAACTAGACAGACTGCCTTGGATAAGGAGTTGATCGTTTTAAAGTCTCACCAGTCATTTCTACAAAATGCGAATGTGCTCAAAACAACTTCTATTTCCTCGTAAGTGAAATTGTATGTTCATTATTAACTATTTTACAGGAATAATCTTGTTAATTTTAACAAAACATAAACTTATTTAGGAATAGCACATGGAGTACTCATCTTAACGTTGCATATAATCACAAATATTTAGTGCTTGGCAGATAGGAAGCAGGTATACTTTACATGGATTTACTCCTTAATTTTCCTAGCGTCCCCCATCTTACTACTTTGTATTCTGGCATTTTTGCCAAATCCTGTATAATGGAAATAAAGTCTGAAATTAAAAAAAAAATGGTGCCTTTGTTTTGGTGGTTTTTGTTTGTTTGGTCTTATTTCTTTGTTTTTGAGCTAGGATTTAACCCTAGAGAGTATTTCCTATACTCTAGCCATTTCTTTAGAGTGAGACGACAGGATGGTGAACCAATGCAGAGAGGAGGTGGTGAGAATGAGGACACTGTTGGGTTGGAAAGAGACAAGTAGATGGGGTGGCTGACCTCATGTGCATTTTCTTGGGATGCACAGAACATGAAAAGACAGTGTTAGTAAAAACAACTGGATTACAAGTCTACTTGATCTGGATAGGCCATTTCTCCAGGTCCCAAAGGATATTTCTGGGGCCAAGTCCCTAAATTTTAGGCATCAGTTTTTCCTTGTTGGGCATTGGCGGTGGTACTCTTAAACCGGTTTGGGAAAGGCTGCAAATAATTATTGCCTAAGGTACTTGTCTTTTTTCTTTCTCCAGCCTGTCTGCATCCCGAGGTTGTGTATTCCATTCATGATAAAAATGAAGCCAGGGAAGAGTGGTTAAGGCCCTAACTGGATGTCCCAGAGCTGGTAGGTGGAGCCAGGCTCTTATCTACGGTGACACCTGCCTCCTTGTGGGAAACAAAGTTACCTACGGATACAGGTCAACTTTGTCCCTTCTAACAAGGAAAAGGCCACTGGTGGTTTGATTTGGATTCTTTCCTAAAGAAAATAGAAATGGAGATAATGGTCTGAGCACATTTTCCTTTTCCATTTTGTCGTCTTCTGCTTTGGATTTAAACCAGTCATGTTGAGTTGGAGTCCAGGGCTCTGTAGTCAGTGTTACATTATGAAATCTATTCTCTATCCTCTACCCTATCAAACTGTGTATATTCACAGCTGGGAAATTGGGGAGCATGGTCCCAGGGTTAGGAAAGAAATCAGCTTCAGAAACTTCCTGTGTAGTACACAGGGCATGTGTTGCAGTCCTGTGCAGTTAGTGAATTTGCTACTAAGAAGTACCACACTTGATGAACAATGCTACCTGAACTGTTTAAAGACTGGACTCTGAGCCGGATGATCTAAGAGTTTATCCAGCTGTAAACTCTGATTTAATGACCTAAGGCCTGCTTATTGTAAAACAAAGCCTATTACTTGAGAAAATGGCAGAAAATAAGGAGTTCCCTTTGTAGATGGGAAGTTTTAAAGGTACTTGTAATAGACAGTTGGAAGTAAGATTGCTTTGAGTATTTTTACTTTCTTGTTAACGGGCTGCCCAAAGTTTTGGCCTTAAAGTTTTGGCCAAACAGCTCTATCCTTCTAAGAGATGACAATGCCCAGAACAGGAAGTCAGCATTAGTTTTTGCATTCAGTGACTGAGGGAACAAACCTTTTCTGTGGCAAGTAATTGATTACACATCTCTACCCAGAGTACCAAAGAGTTAACAGGAAATAAGAGTTTCTGCTCTCCGTGGTCTGTGGTGGAATACCTCCCTATCTATAGGAACAAATTAGAGTGTTGTAAAGCAACAGATTGGTCAACAAATTCTAATCACCATTCCATATGGCTGGGGTGCATGGACAGTAGCTGAGGAAGGTTTCTCTACAATCAGTTTCTTTGGAGACCATAAATTCCAGTGGGGTTGAGTCCCTTTAAGTTTGACCTTCACAGGGAGCTAGGCTGTTGTGATAGGCTGCTTGATACTTTGTGGGATCTGAGCCTTGTGGCCAGGAATTTGTAGGTGTTCTACACCATGTCACTGGTCTTGCCAGTCATGACCCTACGGCCAGAGTGATATGTTCAGAGAGTCCCACAACTAGTCTAGGCTAATCTTGGTCATTAGGAAATGGGATTCTGTTCCTGGTAGCCTTTATCAAGAATGGTGATTGACAGAGAAGAACATCATCTGAGGAAAATGGTAGTGCTTGGCAGATACCCATTATACTTGGGGAAATTGACAACCAAGCATGAGCCAGGAAAAGGGAAGAAAATGAGGTTAGAGAAAAAGCAGAGGGGGTCAGTATGCCAGTTAAGAGTTAATTCAGCCAACTGTTGGAAGTACTTAAATTGTAAAGGGGAATTCTGAGGGAACCTTGCCCTAAAGTCCTGTAAGTTCTGAGGGGCTGTGCAGGCACCAGGGAAGGCTGGGGGATGCTTCCAGAAGAGCTGTTTCTAGTGGATTGAAGTGCACTGTCCAATGTCTGGGAACAAAGACACTGAGGGCTACAGGAGATCGTGTTCATAGAGAAATGGAGAAAAACCTAAATTCTAGAAGTCCCCTTACCATAGTATAGACAAGAGATGAATCTAGAGCAGGACTGTAGAAGCATCTAAAGTGGATCTCCCTCATGCACATTCATTGTAGGGAAGAGAATGCAACTGTTTGCTCTCTGCTTCCAGTTTTGGGGACCCTAAAAGCTTCTCTCTGAGAGCCATAGTTTATTAGAAAATTTCTATCAGCTTCCAGATTAAGATTGCTATTTGGTGCATGATGAATGTAGTATATTTGCTTTGTGAATCACTTGTTGCCAGGTTGAATTCAAGGACCTGCCTAAACATCACTGTTTCTGAGAGCAGTGATTCTGTAATGTAAACCTACTTTGGCACCCAATTTATCCTGCCACTGTAACAGATGTTCTGCAAAGAAAGTCAGACCTTTCATGACCTGTTTCTCACAGATACTCTCTTAATACCTCTGGCTCTGTGACAAGTATACATGCTTGAGGATTAAATACCATATCTGTAGACGATTTCACCTAGATCTTGGCACTTCATAGATGAAACAAAGGTTGACAGTTGTTATAATCACTGGCATTCACGTCACTACTACTCTGTGGATGAAAGGCTAGTATGCCAACATGGCAAGGAGCAAAGGGTTTCTTGAACTGACCCTTTCTGTGTAGTAGAAAGTACATAGAGAAGGGAGTGCTTACCACTGGGGAGACTGCTCTGTGAAAGTAGCCCTTGGACGAGTAAGCTGGGGAATTCTGATAGCACTGCCTTGGACTAGTCTTCAGATGGTTCTAAAAGGAAGGTTATCCTCCATTCCAGGGGCCAAACCGAGTGGTAGGTGCACTTGGGATTGAGGTTGGGTTGTAGTTAGAGCTTCCTCCTCAGCTACATCTTGGACCCTATTTTCACTTCTTTACCATCATTAATCCATACTGGCTTTCTTGGAGCCCCTTTGGTCCACAAGTTCTCTCTTCCCTTAGGACTTCCCCTGTGCCCTCTCCTCTATCTGGACCATGCTGCCCTCAGCTCTTCACATGGTGAGCTGGCCCTTTTCACCAATAAAGGGTCACTTTCTCTTTCCCTCCTTAGGTAGGCCTTCCCTGAAAATCTTCCCTCAGTTGATCTCCACATTATGTCATGGGATCCTCTCAACTACCTCAATAGTACTTCTAATCAGTTTGCTATTTTACTTTTCTCTCCCCTTGTATGGGGCTGGCCAATTATTGAATGACATCAAAGAGGGCCCCTTCCAAGTCTTCTGTATAATGGGCACCAGTGTTGGGAAGGATGGAGTTATATCCTATGGTATGAATACAAAATAGGCCTTATTAGGGAAAGTAATACCTCAAGATGAGGATATAATAAGAAAAAGCCCAAATCTGTCACTGAACTAAGTGTGGTAGAGCCAGGGGACTGCTAAATACGGGTCTAGGCTTTGGAAGAGGAACTCTACCCAATTACTGCTCCGTCTTAGTGTGGGTTGCTGTAGATAACAAAGGATGGATTGGGCTTAGGACATGTTACCCCAAGAATATGGCACTTTGGCATGTTAAATATCTTAAGCTGGAGAAGTTTGAGAAAATGGTAGAAGCAGGAAAGTCACCCTGACCTCCTGGACTCCCCACACCTGCCCTTTTCCCTGAAGTAGGTCCTAAAACCCTTACATGAAGATTGCTTTCCTATGTAAGAAAGAAACCTTCCTACCTCCAAAAGGATGCTGAGAAAAATCTAAACAGGCTTTACAAAGTTTCCCTTAGTTTACCAAACTTCCCTCTTGCTTTGTCCTGTTGTATTTCTCCGTAACTGTCTATTCTGCATCAAACCTAACATAAAAATCCCCAGCTTAACCATTTCTTGAGCTTTATTTAATTAGAAAGGCTCTTGGTTCTCATAAAGTTTACAGTGGGGGAATCTGGGTGGTTCAGTCGGTTGAGGATTTGACTTTGGCTCAGGTCATGATCTCCTAATTCAGGAGTTCAAGCCCCATGTGGGGCTCTCTAATAGCTCAGGCCATGGAGCCAAGGACTCACTGTCCAGACAACCTAGAGTGAGCTCCCAGTTCAGTTCAACATCACTGTGCTCAGTGCATCAGTGTAACCTATTAATAGTGACTGGAATACAATAGATACTCCATTCTATTTTTTTTTTTTTGTCTTTATTTGAGAGAGTGAGCAGGGGAGGAGCAGAGAGAGAGGGAGACACAGAATCTGAAACAGGCTCCAGCCTGATGCAGAGCTTGAACCCAGGGACTGTGAGATAGTGACCTGAGCTGAAGTCAGATGCTTAACTGACTGAGCCACCCAGGCACCCCACTCCATCCTATTTTCAATACATGAAACAAGGAAGGAAACTGGAGACTCATTCGATTTTTGGATTACTCTGGTTTCAACAGCATATTTTTCTGTGATACTCACTAATTAAAATCCTAATTTATCTCTATAGGGATTTGTTTATGGCACATAATCTGAACATGTATGAAAGATCCTAGTATTCCAGAATCTCAGGCTGACCACCTCTTTTCCCTGGAGGATCTAAAGGTATCTTGAAAACCATGTTGGGGATCTAACAGATGGCCAGAGAAATAGGGCCTTGGAGCTTTGGGCCAAAAGGTATCTACTGAACACATGTAATGAAAAATATTATGAGAGGCATTGTTGAGTTTCTGAATGTTGCCTATCTGCACCTTATAGACTCTGTGGCTTCCAGATCCTCTCTGGGCTAGCAGGATTGGTAAATCACACTTTGCCTAAGGGAACCGCAAAAATGGCTCTGGCTCATCTCACTAAGATACCTCAGGTATCACTGGAAACTTGGAGACCAGTAGATGACTTTCACCTTCAGTTGAGTCTGTCGGTGACAAAACACCAGAGCATTCTAGAACCAAGGATAGGATACTGCCTAATTTGCACTTTGGGGGCATAGGAGATAAGTGTCCGTGGTGAGGAAAGTGAAAAAGAAATAGGGGAACACATTTAGTCAAGGGAAGTGATTTGCAAGGAGGAGATCACAGTTGTAGCCAACATCAAAAAAACCAAGACTGGGATATTTCATGAAGAGCAATGGGCTGGAAATAGTGCTACAATCAGGTATCTCTCCAGCTTTCTCTCTACAACCTTTCTCTACCTCTGCCTACATGAAGAAATAGAACTGTCCTGTGGTGACTGACCCATAGTTTCTAATCCTTCAGACCACGGCAGAGGCTGCCCAGCACTTTGGAACTTTGATCTGTGACTGGCCCAATGACAAGGGGTTAGAGACCTGGCTTCTACAATAACCCATTCCTGTGGGTGGGCTTCTAGTGGGAGAGGGATACGGATCTCCTCAAGGCCTGGGCATCTACCTCTTGAGCTGTCCTTGTGGGCAGTGGGCGGAAACGAGCAGGGGAGGGGGAGCACGACATGAGGGGGGAGGGGAAATAGAGAAAACCTAATAGGTAAATATAAGTTCTTACTTCTCACTGGCTTTCATAAGAGTTAACCTTTAACTTCCTAGAGACTTTGAGGAGTAAGCAACTGGAGAAGGCTAATGAGGGTGAAAAACTTGAGGTAAAAATCAGGTGGTAATTTTCTTTGTTCAACTTTATGGAGAGCTGCTTGACCTACAAAAACCTGTACCTATGTAACACCTACAACTAGATGAGTTTAGAGAGAAGTCTATACCCATGGAGTCATCACTGCAAAATATCTGTCCCCTCCAAAAGTTTCTATGTACCCTTTTACTCTTCTGCAGTAAGAAGACCTATGATCTACCCTCTAAACAATTTTCTTGGAATATACCACTATCCTATTAGGTGGTAGCAGGTTCTGGCCTGGATTCCTTTATTATCTTGACAAGGATGTGGTTTTAGATTTCCTTGTGTACCTCTTCATCTTGTGTTCCTCCAGTCATAGAAGACAGGACATCTGAAGAAGGTTTGGAGCGGGGAGAGGCCAAGGCGTTGGGGGGTTGGTGTTGGGGGTGGTGGAAAAGGTTAGAGATGTCTTCCCAGAAATAATTGTTCCTTAAAGGGCTTGAATGGGAGTTTGCTCCTGAACCCAGGACAATTGGCTCCACCACATATTAGGTAACCCTGGAGTTGCCTGGGGCTTTTCTTTAATCTCCTGGCCCTAGGACTTTTCTACCTAAGACTTGGTTTCTCTTTCATTCTGTGACATTTGCTTGGGCTATTATCTCCACAAGCTAAACTATGTCAAAAGGTTTTTGAAAAACAGGAGTATATGGCTCTCACTGACTGATTGTCAAATGAACAAAGAGACAGCTTCAAAGGCTGCAGCAGGTATTAAAGCAGGGTATGTTTTTTTTCCCTCTTTCTGAATCCCGGTTGGTGAATCATAAACAGAATGTTTTTGTAAACTCTACCCACATTTCTGAAGTGCCTTTGAAACAACTTATTTGAGAATCCTTGTGCTTCATTTAGGGTCCTATGAACATTACACAATACATTCAGAGATCTACTGTTTCTGCCCCCCCCCCCCAGGGGAGTCTCCATTTCTGTACTACTCCAATTTCCCTACTACTCTTGCCTCTGTGCCTGGTTTAGTGTTGGTTTCCCCTCAGGTTTTGCTTTGGGACCTAAGGAAAATAAGGAAGTAAGTGGATGTTCTGGCTTGTCAGCTATTTAAAGGGGTAGAGATTTCTCCTCCTCTAAGAACAAAGACCCAATGTGATAGCCATTTAACTTCCTCTTAGACCATCAGAACTAGGTTTCTCTACTTCCTTTCATGATTGAAAAGGGGATTACTAGAATAAGATTTAAAAACAAACAAAAAACCGCTATGTAAACTGTAACCAAAGTGATACGTGAACTCCTCTGGTATTGGTCTTCTTGGAGGCTCTCTTCTGCCATTTTGGTCTGGTGCCCATCCTTGGGACACACTCAAGATGCATCAGAAAGTGAGTGTCTATTGGCCAAAATGAATGTATCCATTCCCCAACCATTGATCTTGTGTGAGGAATTTGTGGGGCATTGTTCTATAGGTTTAGCTTTTTCTCTCCTAGCAGTTAACTACTTCTGTTTACCTTGTTATTCCAGGAGAATAAACTGACCAGGTGAATAGACTATACTAAATCAGGTCATAAAGAAGCCTGCCAGATAGCTGCCCCTCTTAAGGTAATGAGCTTCCCTTTACATGCCTAACTCCTCCCCTAGAGCCATCTCCTCCACCTGCTCAACCATCGGAGAGGAGAGTCTGTCTCCTGGGGTTCTGGGGTTCACACCATTCCTCAACTCCAGCCTCCAGCCCTCTTTCCCAGTGGCCTGTCAGGTGCTGCCTTTCTAAGCAAAGGAATGCCAACAAGAAGGTGCTGTTAATAGGTAAATATTGGATGTGTCTCTCTTGCAGGAGAGACGAGGTGGTTCTAGGTTGTGAAGGTACTACTATAAGACCAGCATCAAGATGGAAGGAGTCTGACTGATTGCTAGGGAAAGAGAAAGGCGGGGGAGGGGGGTAACTAGATATTAATGGAATTTTAATGGAATGCCAGAATTCCCAGGTAGCTTAGTAAAACTAATGGTTCTCCTCTTTAGCTACACTGTAGAATCACCTGGTACTTCCTGAAATACTGATGTCTGGGCCCCATGCTCAGGGGTTCCAATAACTAGTGTGGGTAGAGGGCTCGAGCATCAGTGTTGGGAACCATGTTGAGAGACCCTGATCTAGGATTAAGAGAGTCTTCACGCTTCCCAGGGTTTTCAGCATGCAGGCAGCAATGGTTCCTGTGACTGGGGGGATGAAGAATGCTGTCTTGGACTATATACCATGGGACTGTGTATCTCAGGGGGAGAGGGAGTTCCGAGAATCTGATTTTGTATAAACTCCTCATTTCTTTAAAAAAAAAAAAAAAAAGCTTCTAAATAGCATCTGTGTATCCATTGTTCATCCAGAACGTTATGTTATGTTAGCTTCCTGATGATCCTAGGAGGAAAGCCTTGGTATCCCATTCTACAGTTGAGGCAACTCAGTGAAGGAGATGAGATGATAACTTTCCCAAAACAGACTAGCAAATAGCAAAACTGGACATCAAACATGAATGCTTTGCTGAAGTGCTAAGGCGAATAAAAGCTTCAAGCGCGCATTTCTTTTCCTAATCTTTACTGAGCTTCCCATTGGCACATTAGCTGACCTCCCCTCGCCCCCCCAGGATCATCAGCTCATGGCTCAGAGGCTGGGCAAGAGGAACTGACAAGAGAATGCAGCTGTTACCTAGGCTGGCCCCGGCCGGGAGAGGTCCTGGGGAGGTGTGATAGTTCACAGGCTGTCCTCCTGCTACAAATTCCGAGGACGAGCGGGATCAGCCACCTCTGCTTGTAAGAACAAGCAATGTACTGGAGCAAGTTAGCCCCCGTTCTTGAGTTCTAGCTGTTTTCCCTGCTCTCTGTCAGACGTCAATCCTTGTTGTCCCAATAAGGACATCTGTATTAGTAAAGAGATCTGAAAGCTCCATAGACCCCCATTTGTGACAGCAATGTCAGAGCAGAAGGTTAATGAATGGTAGTGACCTTGTCTTAGGCATGTCTGATTTTGGAAGGGGACAGAAACCCATTTCCTGTTGGTCATCCCTTCCCCTGTGTCAGAAGGGAACATCTCCTCCCGAGTTTTACACATTTTAGCCTAAAGTAGATAGAGCTTAGATGGGTTCAAGGTTCTGTGCTCTGTGCATTGCACTGCTTTGATATTTCCAATTAGATGCCTTAGGGCTGACTATGCATTCTGTCACTTTCTTCATATCTGACTAATTGCATTGTCTTCATAGCTGCTCCTAAGCAGAAATGGGGGGAGGGGTCTACCTTGGTATCTCCCTGTTACCCTGTAGCTAATCAGGCACTGACTTCTGGGGCTCCTTGCTCATCAGTATTTCCTGTGTCTAGTTCGGTCTTGTGTTCTGCTCACTAAGGGCCATGAGAACCCATCTGGACCGCTGCAGTAGCCCTGCCTCACTGCTTTTCCTGTAGCACGCATGTTCCTCCCACCCATTCTTCCCAATGTGTTAGATCCCAAAATGTTAATTTTCATAATAAAGGTCAAAACCTCTAGGAGCCTGCCCCCTTCACCAGCTCTTATCCCCCTCTCACTTTCTTGGGCCCTTGCATGCTGCTGTGCTTAGGGCTCTGGAATGTTTCATATTGGTTCTGCCTTTGGGGCTTCTGGACCAATTTTCCCACTTCAGGGATGCCCTCCCCTTGGCTTCATTATTTGTATCCTTTGTATCCCTACTCAATTATCAATTACATGGGCGTCCTTTCCTGTTTGTCCCCAATGGGCTTGAATCCTCCAGTGGTCCGTCCGTCCTGACTTTCTTGCAGCCACTTTCTAACTGCTCCTATAAGCATGCATTGCTGGGACCCAGTTTCCACCTGCCATTTCCATGCTATATCCCATCACAACTCAAGTGACTGGTGTAGATCAGGTGCTGTATAAGGATTTTTTAAGTGGAATAAGTGATGGACATGACAATGTGTCCCCCCCCCCCCACCTCCTTACATGAACACCTCTCTATTTCATCCATCTGGACTAAAGTCTCAGATATTTCACTCTTTGAAGTCTGTTTCCCCCCCGCCCCCCCCAACTTCATGTTCATTCCTTTTCTGAGTGAGCATGAGCAGGGGAGGAGCAGAGAGAAGGAGACACAGAATCTGAAGCAGGCTCCAGGCTCTGAATTGTTAGCAGGGAGCCTGCCTTGGGGCTCGAATGCCCTGACAGAGATCATGACCTGAGCTGAAGTCAGACGTTTAACAAACTGAGCCACTCAGGTTCCCCTCACTCTTTGAAGTCTTGAGGGGTTCAGCTCACATGTTAATATACCTGTCTAGAATATGAAAACTCTGATCATAAGCTGTTCAGTGTTGACAAAACGTTCTACACTATCCTATCCCATCTGACTCTCTCGAGGATTTTGTGAAGTGGGTAGGTCTGCTATGATTGTCTTTGTCTAGAGAAGAGGAGCCTGGAGCTCTGTGAGATTGAGTGACCTACACAAGGTCAAACAGATGTGGCATAAAAGGGGAAAGAGTCTGCATTACAGGATTGCTGTCTAGCACAAATAATAGTAAAGATCGGTAATGCAGTGATTTGAATTAGTTTAGATGATGTTCCCAGGGCTGTATGTAAAACTGTCTTTAGTGTACCATAACACAATGTGATGCAGTAAGATTACTATCTTTATAGAGCTAGAGGCTCAACCTTAGAAGAGGTTAGATCACATATTGTAAGTGATAGGGCACTGGGCACTGTGGCACCACCTCTGTTTCTCTCCTATGGTCACAGGAGCTCCTGGCCTCCTAGATGCCACCTCTGTCATAGTGGGGGGAGGGGGAAACCTCTTTAATACAAAAGGAAGTTTGTCTTCTGTTTGTTCATCTTGCTTTGTAACTCCTTGTTTCTCCTTGTATCACACCCCTTCCTTTTGCTTCCTAGGATTCTTCATGGAATGCAGTAAACTGGGTTGGTGCAACAAATTTTGAAGAGCACCCCAGTAATCAGTATACATATTTCTATTGTTGAGAATGTGGTCTTTTACCAAAAAAATTGTTTTTCTGCATTCTACTCTTGAAAGAAAGAAACTGCCAACAATGATCTTACTCATTCTGGGCTGAAGCCATCTTAGCCATTTAGGTAAACTCATCGATGTCATGTAATATGTTGGGAATTAAAATTCGGAAGAGTCAGCAGTTGGGCCCAGTTCTTCAGTAGTGTGACCTGTAGCAAGTCATTCAACCTTTCTGAAAGCAAGTCTCTTTGTCTAGAAGATGAAAAAATTGCTCTGTCTTGTAAATAGTCCTTTCTAATTGTAAGCATCTTTCTATCATAAGAGTTTATTTGGTACTTTTTACAACATTGATGAGGCAAAGGGAGAGGGAGTCCCAGCAGCGGGAAGATGGATAGGCCCCAAAGGAGGAGCCACTCTGGGACATTCCAGAGCCCAAATAGAAGATTTTTATGAATACTTTTAAGGAGAATGCTAAAGACTCTTCTAATGAGCCATCTAGGGCCAATGAATATGAGGAGTAAATTTCTAAATGGTCATGGAGTGGTGGAACTCAGAACAGTGTGGGAAGTTGCTGGAGTCTGGCTCCAGCAGGTCCAGGGCTCCCTGCAGGATGGATGGTGTCAGCGAAATAAAGTGAGAGGGCCTCGAGTTTCTTTCTGATCACCAGGCAGGCATCTCTGCACTGACTGGAGAGTCAGCTTTATTGAAAAAATATATGGAGTACAAAACAGAAGTGCATTCACATAGGTGGATTTTCAGTTTACACCAGTATATCGGTCAGTGAGATGGCTAGCTCTACTAGTAGTAGATGTCTTTCTGGATATTTCTGTTCATAATCTAGTACTGGGACACTGCTACTCCAGGTCTAAGATGAAGGTTTGCGTAGTTTGGACCTTACTGCCTTGGAGACCAAATTCATGTTAAACAATTGCTGGGTGTTTATTAATATTCTGGGCCCTTCTATATACATGAGCTCATCAAAATCATTGCATGTAGTTCTGAAAAATCCCTATTATCATTTAATGGTTTTAATGAAAAAACGGAGGCTTAAAAGGGTAAGTTAACTTGCCTAGATCCTAAAGCTAGTGATGAGCTGATTTGGGCTTCTGCTCAAAAGTTCTCAGGTGAACTCCCGTGTGCTCCCCATAAGCCACAGTTTTACAGTGGGTAACTATGCTGAACTTTTTGTCAGGATATCCTGCAGTTAACTTAGTGAAGCAGAAGATGGGTGTGTGTTGTGGGTGGGGGTGGGAGTCTCTGTTGCTTCTACCTAAGGTGCTTTTTCAGGGCTTGTTCACTGACCTTTGGACTATAAAATGCCCTTGAGATTGTCTGCTTCCAGCGGCTGCAAGCTCCTGGCCCATTTAATGCTCTTTTTGTAACAAATCACTTAATACCTATTGTATCCTACTCAAGCTTTGTCCTGTGGATTAAGCAGTCAAAAGAGACCCAAGTCTGTGCTGTCATGAAGCTTTCTCTCTTAGAGGAGATAGGAAATAATATCTGACCGTGAAAATTCCTCCAGCATAAAGCAGAAAATGAGAATCAACAATAATGGGGATTCTAGGTTAGATGGGGAGGATAGGAGAGACCTCTCAGGAAAGGTAGCATTTGAGCTTAAACTTGAATAATAGGAGCAGTGAATCTTAAGGATATTCAGAATGAAAGGGCTAGAGGAAATAGGCAGTGCAAAGGCCCTGAGTTAGAAACCTCCTAGAGGTGCTCAAAGAATAGCAAGAAGGCTGTTGGGATGGAGTGGGTGAGGGGGGAATAGAAGGAACCAAGAAAGAGTGGTATCTGGGAGAAGTGGGCACAACCCTGTAAGGCATTTTGAATTACAGTAGAAGCTTGGGATTTTAAGTGTGATGGGAATCCCTTAGAGGGTTTTGAACTGGAATGTGATACGCTGTTTTGTAAAAGGCTGTCAGCCATATTGATAAGACTGTGGGGTAGAGGCCATGAAGGCAGATTCCAAACTAGAAAGCTGGCACAGAAAACCAGGTGAGGCATGTTGGTGGACTTGGGGTGGTGAGGAGTGGCTGAATTACTAATCTATTTTGAAGTTAGACCGGAATTAGTGTTTGTGAATTAGATATTGAGGGCTTCTCGGGTTGACTCACTCTGCCTGAGCCAGCACTCCCATCTGTGTACTTGTAGTTATTGGCCATGACCCTGGGAACTTTGAAAAGGTATGAACCTGTGTATACTGCTTCTCTGCCTTCTACCTTCTTCATCCTTGTCTATTTAATTGTTCTATTTTTGAGAGGTATCTTCTTGGAATCTGTCTGCTGTTAAGCATTGCTCTTGTAGGTGGGAAGCTGAGATTAAGCTGTAGGTCACCTGTTTTTTGCCCTCATGGAGCTCTTAATCCAACAAGGAGGATACGTGACAAGAGGAAGGTGAAAGAAATGCTCTTACATGGTTAAGGAGTGCTTTAGGGGAACAGAGCTTGGAGTGATAGTTTCTTATTTGTCAGAAGACAAAGTCCTGGTTTGATGGGGAACTGGCAAGGAATCTGTTTTACAAAAAGACCCTCCAACTTAATGTTGATGTCTGTTCAAGGTCAGTTTCCTGACCTCTTGCCCTTTCCTTCCTTTGTGGCTATTGGCTCTCTTTGTGACTCCTTTTTATGTACTGTTGCATGAAGGTGTAATCCTTGAGTTTAGAGGCACGGGTGAAGGAAACATGCCTTTATCGCTGTGACAAAGACTGCATGCCAAACTAGGATGGAGACGCAGGACTATTCTCGATCTGTTGCCATAATCTTCAGGCCTCCGAGTCCTCCTTTGTTGCCTAGTGACCCGTCAAAGCCAACGCAGCAAGGGACTCTGTTAGCACTTGGTACCATGCAGCTGGACATAGCCCTTAACCCATGAAGCTTAGGCCTTGGGCCCCAGAGAAGTTTCTATTAGCCTGGCTCTGTAGGCCACCTTTGAGATTTCTGACCTGCTAGGGAAGGGCATTTCCAGTATTAATCATCTCAGACTAAGGTAAATTCTGGGGGTGTCCTTTTTATAATCTTTTTATTTTGAGAGAGTGAGCAAGTGCGGGGAGGGGTCAGAAGGGGAGAGAACCCCAAGTAGGCTCTGTGCTGTTATGCAGACCCAGTCACTGAGCTTGATCACACAAACCGTGAGATGATGACCTAAGTTGAAACCAGGAGTTGGACGCTTAACCAACTGAGCCACCCAAGCTCCTGCAGAACTCTATACCTGGTGGTGATTTTCTCCATCTTGATCAGGCATTCCTTTGTAAGGAGAATGTCTATATCGGCCTAACAAAAGGCTTGGGGTTCTGGAAGCTGTCAGGGCCAGAGAGTTACCCTGGCAAAATTATTGCAGATCTGTTTACCATGTGTGTGGTTCATGTGGATTATGAATCTGTTGCTGTATTATCAAGTCTTGTTAACTGACATTGCTTTGAGAGACTCCTATTTTTAGGAAACAGTTTGCATGGACTTAAGAGCACTTGCCAAATAATTTTGAGTTGTGCCTATGTGTTGCCCCTATTGGACTCTAAGCTACTGGAGGATAGACAGCATGGCTTACTCATTTTGTTTCTCGTTGGGAGTTAGAACAGTCATAAGCAGACCGTGCTTCAAATTGAGTCTTGGTCAAGTTGTTTAACTTAGGTGCCTTAGTTCCTTTAGATATGAAATGGAAAACCTACATAGGTTATGAAGTCGTTGGGGATCTTAAACTTAGCGTTGGTCTTGAATTCACAGCACTCGGATAGGACTACTATAATGTGAGTGCTCAGTGACCTCATGGAATTGAGGGGAGGCTCTTGGAGACTAGAGGTCTATTCTAGGAAGTGAATTTGATGACTGGCACAGGGGACCTGGCATCATCCCAGGCCAGTTCTTTCCTGATGGGTAAGAGCTGGGACTGTGCTTGGTGAATGAGGTTATGGTTTGTTTTGGGTATGTTCTAATAGAGACTAGGTGACTAGCCTACTAGAGATCTGTGTCAAAGGTTGAACTCCTCTCTTGGAGTAGCAGGGGAAATAAAAAAGGCTGGAACAGAGCTGACATTGGGCCCTTCATTTGGGAAGCTCTGTCCCATCAGCCCAAGTTCCAAAATGGAGTAGAATAGGTCAACCCCCAATGCCCATCCCAATCTATTCTTATCTCACATGTAGCTTTTATTTCATGTGACTTAGTTTGTTGAGTAATATCTAATGACTTGGCATGAATCACCATAATGGTGGACACACTGTATCTCTGGGGTGAAGGTTTCAATCTTGGGGGATAGACTTAATTGACTATAGGGTGGGATTAGGGAATCCTGGATCAAAATCAACTCTGGTGATGGGCTTTCTAGGGAACCCAGGTACCACACATACCAGGTATGTGTGACTGTCTACCTTTGATCATAGGGCCAGATCCCAGGAGTTCCAGACAGCTCCTCATACCATACGCTGGCACAGTTTAATTGGAGATAAAGATGACTCTTGGTCATAGAGTTCCTATCATATGCATACCTTGTCTAATCCTCACTGAAAGCCTGGAAATATTACCTCTTTTCATACACACGAAAGAACAGTAGCTTTTCCAAGGTTTTAAGATAAGGATTTAAATCCAGTTTTCTAAGCTCCAGCTATACTATTCACCTTGCATAGGCCTGTCATTTATTAGAAAGAGTTTGCAGTATTATATGAAGATAACTTTAAAAAAAAAAAAACTAGACTATTGAGCCTATCGAGTCCTTTCACCATTCTGTGTTCACTAACATAGCTTTTGTCAATAAAGGAAATAAAGTACTAATTTCAGAAGAGCAATTTTCTGGGACTTGCCTGGTAAATGAGCATTTTTCTTTGGTCCTTTTCAATGACTGAAACATTGGTTGATAAAGGGAAATACAGAAATACTTGAAGAAGGCAATGTCTTTCACACTTGTTGAGCTGTAATAAAATGTATGTATGTGCTAAGGATTGTCCTTCAGAGTATACACTATGGAAGCTCATTTACTTGAACTTCTATCCTCTTTGGCCCCTCAATTTGGGAATATTTGCATAACTAGTTGACAAGCTATGAAAGTAAATCGATCTTAAATTATTATTGAAATTCCTAGTGTATGTGGAATATTCACTAAATTAAAGATCTGTTGCCCAGCTCACTTACATTCAAGATCCTATGCTTTAAGGATGATGTGGAAATTGATCTGCTGATGATTTCTTCATAACTACATATGGCATACCTAATTAAAAACTGGAAATATTTTATCCATTTAAACTCGCTCACCTTCCATTTTGGATGACATTGAAAGCATTTCCCCTTCAGTCAGGTGTAAATAGTTTAGTTGGACTCAGTGCAGAAATCTGCAACCTGTATTAGCACTTGTAAGTCTTGCAAACCCTTGTGAATTGTTCAAACATCATTAATACTAGTTAGATTGATTTCATTTGTTCAAATTTGTTCAAATTTCTTCTCAGTACTGAAAAGAGAGAAAAAGGTCTTTAAAAAAACAAACTTCTAATCAGAAACACTGTTCAGCATATTGTCCAAGAGCATTCTAATATTGAATAATGTGAGCTTTAGGGTCAGACCACCTCCTTCAAGGTGACCAGTCATTAAGGAGTATATGTGACCTCTGTGCCTCAACTTCTACTTTTTTCTGATCTCTATTTTGCTATTAGAACCATGCTATCAGTTTATTCCCTCTTGTAGGGTAGTCTTTTTTTCTTCCTGTAACTTAAAAAATGGTTATTTTCAATATCTGTATTGTGCTATTTCTAGGAATATAAGATGTAGATAGTTTGCTCAGGACTTCTTGTACTTATCCAGTCAGAGTTGATGTGTTTTGTGGAAACCTCCTTGGAGATTGCTCTTAATTCTGATTTTCTAAGAATCCTAATAGACCTACATTGAACACTCTTTCCATTCTCCATATCCTTCAACATTTCTTAAAGCTGCTTTACTTGATCACTCAACAATAAATTTCCTAGCACTCTATGTGGAAGACCTTGATTTCCTTATCACACTTTCTGGGTTAACTCTGGGTATTTCCAGTGACTCCTTTTTTTTTTCAGCCTTCTCCCCACCATTTCACCATTCTATTCCCCCAGAATTTTATGGACAAAATTGAATTCTTTGTTTACAAAGATAGTGTCAAGTACATCTTTCTCTAACTACCAGTGAAGTTAACATGATTTGAAAAGCTGACAGACTTTTCTCAAGAAAACCCAAGACCATCTCAGGGAAATAAACAAAAGTATTAATATTAGCCCCTGATGGACAATGTCGGTCATTTACCACAGGTCACTGATGCTAAGCAGGTGGTGATACTTTCTTTGGCAATGGATAAACCTACATTGCTCTAAAAGTAAACTATATTTAACTCGATAAAAGTCTGGAGAACTTTAAGAAATACATAATTGTGTTAGTGGAAAATAGTAGCTTTTATGAGCTTTCATATTTTTAAAACCTGTATCCAGAAAAATGAGTTTTAACAGAATTTGACAGAATTGTTTATAATTACCCACAAAATTGAACTCCTGTGTAAGCAGAAAATGAACAGTCTGTAGTCTTTTCAGACCACAGAATGTTTCATAATCATTAAATATTTGGGTAAACAAAAATGATAGTGTAGCATAACTAAGCTATATTGAGAGCAAAATAATTCACTACAAGTGGTTTACTAACCACAAAGAATAAAACCATTAGAGAAATCTGAAAAAATAAAAATTAAGGAGGGGCGCCTGGGTGTCTCAGTAGGTTGAGCTCCAGACTCTTAATTTTGGCTCAGGTTGTGATCTGGTGGTTGGTGGGATCAAGACCCACAGTGGGCCTGTACTGGCAGTGTGGCGCCTGCTTGGGATTCTCTCCCTGACCTTCCCACACTTGCTCACCTGCATGCTCGCTAAAAATAAACTAAACAAAAACAAAACAAAAAACCCAAAAACTAAGCTAAGGAAAAGCCATAAGGATTAAAAATAAAAAAAGTATAAATGGTCTCTTGGGAGGAGACAAATAAGTGGGCAAATGCTTGATTTCATAATTGACCAAGGATTCACCACTTAACTCACTTGTAAAGTCCTCCAGGCCAAAGCTCTTATTTCATACAACTGAGCTATTGAAACTATGCCAAATTTCTGGTAGTAAGGTCCAAGGCATACTTACTTCATTACTTAAAATCTAGGAACAGTAAGAAAGAGTAAACCATCATCTGCAATGATACAGAGAAACCATGTCTACTACAACCAGAAACTACAAAGTACTGGCCAAATACATGCTCTCTACTGAGACGTGATCTTGCTGAGAGGTGCTCTTGACCTTCTGCATGATCCAGATCTCTCCTCAACTTTGTGATGCAGTCTTACAGGTGGTGGTGGGGGGGGCGGAGTCCACTGAACTTGTGCCTGGATCTAAAAGAATGAACCATCATGGGACATTGGGACATCCCTATGGATTCTTCCTTCAAAACCACGGGAAGTTCAGGAACTATAACTAAACAGTATAACGTGGGTTCTGCACTTTTGTGGTCTGTAACCAGCTCTCATAATTGAGGTGGATATTTGAGGTAAGGTAGAATGACCTAAGGAAAAGGAAGGTGGCAGTTAGATTTGAACAAAAAGGACACAGGCCAATAATAACTTAAAATAATGTTAATCTTTATGCCAGAATTGAGAGATGGCAGGAACTGCTCTAGGTTAAATACTTAACTTCCACACAGGAATTATTACTATTCTACTTTTACATATTAAAAATACTAGTTATTTGAACTTGAACTAGCAAGTAGCAGCATTGGAAGAGGAACCAAGTAGGTGACTTAAGAGCCTGTGTTTAGTTGTGATCCTCTGTGCTTCCCTCATCCCCCAGCTCTTTCTAGGACCCTAAAAGATTTAGTGACAAGGCAAAGAAAAGAGGCTGTAGATGACCCCTCACATCCCCTTCCTCTCCAGACTGTTGTTCATCTAGAATCTGAGAACTGAATCATGCAGAAATACGTAAACAGTCTGAAAATAAACAACATACCTTATAGAAAGAATTGGGTAGAAGGACCTAGGAAGTGCTGAGTTCAATTGTTTTCTATATTGTCACAAAAGTTAGTTAACAATTCTAAAAATAAAAGCTCAGAAGATTAAATAATACCCCAAAAATCTTGGAAAAGATCAAATAGTGAAACCTAAGACCTTATAGCATGAAAACAACAAAGTAGGAACTGTTGTAACCCATGGAGATCGAACTCACTCAGGCAACAGTCAGAGTTTTAGAGAGCTTTATTACAGAATTTATTTACGGCTGGGCCAAACCTGATCTCCCTGGTGTTAAGGAGCAGAGAATGGCCCTGAACAATGGATACTTTGAGGTTATATAGGCATACATAGGATTCCAGGATAGCCAATTACATTGTAACATGCCTATCACCAGTTTTGATGGGAACCTATCATGTTTGTTCTTTACTCTTCTAAATGACCAATCATAGTGGGACAATAAGAACCAATCACAGTAGGGTAGTGAATAAGCAATTTTCTGTAGGCATGGCCTTGGTTGGACCATAGAAAAGGGGCGAGGGAACAGTTTGCAACAAAACATTCAGTAGGTTAACCCATTACATTCCAGAAGCAGTTAACCCATTACATTCCAAGCTAGCCTATGACAGAAACAAGTTAACAGTCTAGCAAAGATAGGGGATTTTTCCGAGCCATCCCCCCTAAGAGTAATAAGAATAAAAAGGAAAGGTATATTTATGACAGAAAGGCAGATAAAGGAGGACTAATACATGAATAGCTGGTATTGTTGAAAAATGAGAATGGATAGAACAGATAAAAACGTTGAATGCCAAGGAGCATCTATTAAGAATGCAAAGTTGACTATATTGGCGTTGCTGAACTATAAACTTTCTATACCTGTAATATAAAGTGTTTGAGTTTTTAATTGGGCTGTATGATCAATAGCTTATTTTGAAAAAGCTCTGAGTTGTAAAAACCGCATGTTTTTTGTTTAATGTAATATAGGAGACCTCCACCTTCTCAGTCGTTTTGTGAATTTCTAAGTTTGTGAAACTACTAGAACATAATGCAGTGAGGTGTAATTACAAAATTTAAATGGCTTCTAGAGAGTTTTATTGACTACTTGGTGATACTTAGGCAGTGGCAAAGCCACATAGGGTTATAGATGCCAGCCCTTCGGCCTCTTGGTAATTTGCCTTACGTACTAGCCTTTCCACTGCTGAGGTCCCGATCAGTGCCTCAGAAATTATTTGTCATGTTTCGTTTTTTAGCATAGACTGGGAACAGTTGAAAACCTTTAACTCCTCAGCTGCCAGGGGTCTTCTATAGTATCAGTATGTGTTTAGCAGAAACTAACTCCATAATGAATGGAATTCAATTCCACACATGGTTTGTTCAAGCACACTTAATAAGTAGCCTATTTTTTAAATGTCTTTTTTAAATGTAAATATTTGGATGAAGTTTTTAAAGGTTGTTCTGATATATCATTTGCTACACCAACCATGGTTTCAGAATTCACCTTTTGAGCAAATTGGTTTTGGAATCTGTAAAATGAAGCAAGAATCTTGTCTGGGCAACAGGTTTTATACACATGTGAGAATAATGTGTTCATAAAGCATGGATCTCGCAGAAAAAAGAATGCAGAGTTGAACAGTAGAAAAAGTTACATACCACTTATTAAATAAGAAAGTATATTGATGCATGCTAAAACTGCATATGGTGAAATTTGAAACACATGCTGATTTTAAAAATAAGTTAAGAGCACCTAGGTAGCTCGGTCGGTTAAGTTTCCAACTTGCACTCAGGTCATGATCTTCCCTTTCTGTGTTTTGAGCTTCTTATGGGGCTCTCTGCTATCTGCATGGATCCTGTCTTCCCTGTCTCTGTACTTTCCTCACTTCTCTCTCTCAAACATCTTAAAAAGAGGTACATTAGGATTAGAAAAATTGTTTCCATTGTATCAATCTCGTGAACAGGCAAGCTTAATGATTTGGAAGAACAAATTTATTCTCAAAACCAAGATAAGAACAAAGGTTCTGTTAGCAAATATTTAACTTCACTCTGTAATCTTTATAAATTAAGTAATTAAATTTGTTAACAGACTGATCAGGTTGTAAAGGAATAATATTGTAACTATAATAAAAAATACAATAACAGAAAAAATATGTCAATTAACATTAGGAAAGTCTAAAAATAGAAGGAAAACCTAGTAATTATATACAGTTCTTTAGTCTTGATTACCCCTAACTAATCCTAAACAATACAAATTAAATTATTTGATGGGGCATCTGGGTGGCTCAGTTGGTTAAGTGTCTGGCTTCAGCTCAGGTCATGATCTCAGTTTGAGTTCAAGCCCCACGTCCGGCTCTGGGCTGACAGCTAGCTCAGAGCCTGGAGTCTGCTTCAGATTCTGTATCTCCCTCTCTCTCTGACCCTCCCCTGCTCTCACTGTCTCTGTGTCTCAAAAATAAACATTAAAAAAATTTTTTTTTAATTTGTTTTTGGGGAGCCTGGGTGACTCAGTTGGTTAAGTGTTCGACTTTGGTTAAGGTCATGGTTTCATTGTTCATGTGTTCAAGCACTGCGTTGGACTCTCCTGACAGCTCAGACTCTGAAGTCTGCTTCAGATTCTGTGCCTTCTCTCTCTGCCCCTCCCCGGCTCATGTTCATCTGTCTCTCAAAAATAAATACTACAAAAATCTTGTAAAACAAAACGTTTTCCCTAATGGATTAGAAAGCTAAACCTAGAAATATCCAAAATAGGAAATGGGCATTTTTAGGCACTCCTAGTAAAACTACACATTAGTACAACCTTCCAAAGTCTCAGAAAAAATATTAAAATTTTAGTTTGTCTCAACAATTTCATCTCTAGCCTTTCTTTTTTTTTAGGAAATTGGACAAGTGCAATAAGGATATACTTAAACAATTTAATCTTTGTTCTTTAATAGCAAAAAATTCGAGATACCTAGAATGTTGATTATTATATGAGAAGCTATCCAGAAGATATTAATTTTACCCTTTAAAAAGTTTGGCAGTTGGTGTAACAAAAATTCTTATATCTATGTGGTAGGATAATTGTTCATATTTTCTAACTTTGTCTATAATGATGTATTTGCAAAATAGTTTGTAAGAAACTTCAATATCATGTTGCATAAAGAAAATACAAGCATTTCTTAGTTTGATCTCCAGTGCCAAGCAGAATGCCCAGAAGAAACCCTATAGTTAAAATATTAATGGTGGTTGCTGCTGGGAAATGAAATTAGAAATGATCTTTACTCTTCCTTGTATGTATGTTCTTCACGTCTCTAAAATGTTTCCTTATTTTTAAAAACAGAACTCCAAAAACATTAAAGAAATTAACTCTTACATATTCACTAAAATTTTCTCATTTGCTCTATTTAATCTGCAGCTTCATGTGTGACCCCAGTAGGGGGCTCATTTGATTTAGGTTGTCTTCCTCATTTCCTATACCATCCAAGAGGCTGGCTCTGAGGAAATACACAAATTAGGATTAAGTGGAATTAAAAAAGTGTTCTTCATAATACCATGTTTCAGACCTTTGTCATTCTCAGCTCTTTTTATATCAAAGACAGGGTTTCATCTGAGTGTGGCTCTGACTTCACCTTGATGCTGAAGTGATTAAATGGGAATGAGATGATCTGTTCATGCTGAAAGAAGGTTTGAAGAAGCTCTATACTCATCTTCTATATTGTTAAATTGTAATACTAGCCATTTGGATTACTGACTTATATATATTTATGCCTTATAAGTGTGTGTATATATATATATATTTATGTGTGTGTGTGTGTGTATATATGCTTACTAAAAATGCAAGTGGAAAAAATGGGAAAGGAAAATTTTATAAATTCCAACACAGAAGTAGGTTATTAATTATGACTTGAGGTCTCTCTGAATTCATTCAGAGAAAGACTAGATTGATAACCAACTAAAGTGGCATCAGTTTATGTATACTATCGTGAAAGTACTGAATTTATCTTAACTTTTAAACTAAATGAAAAAGTGAAATGGAAATTCTAAACTTGACATTAACATGACATCAGCAGAAGTTCTCTTAGGTTCTGAAAGATCATATTAAGTTTAAGAACAGATAGAAAGGTCCCTGATTGGTTCAACTGGTAGAGCATGTGACTCTTGATTTTGTGGTTGTGAGTTAGATTGGAGTCAAAGAAGGAGTGTTCACTCTAAAGCAAACTATACAATATTAGTCACATAAATGTATGCATGAATACATGTATTTAGATATTTTTCATTAAAAAATTTTAGTATTGATTGATTTTTGAGAGACAGACCAAGACTGAACGTAAGTGGAGAAGGGGCAGAGATTAGAGACAGAGAATCTGAAGCAAGCTCTAGGCTTTTAGCTGTGAGCACAGAACCCAGCATTGGGCTCCAGCCTCCAAACCATGAGATCATGACCTGAGCCAAAGTCAGATGCTTAACCAACTGAGCCACCCAGGCGCCCCTAGATACTTTAGATTTTAATAAGTATTTAAGACCATTATATTAAGTTTTTCTACCAAATTAAGCTTTTCTGCTTTGGCAGCTCTTTTTATCCTTTACTCGTCTATTCTAAGAGTTTGCAGTTGTACTGAGGAGTCAATGGAGGCCAACAGATTCATTGATATCGACCATGAAAAGGATGCAAAATGGGAAGGAAGTGCCCATCAGCACGCAACAGCACTGCTGGGTTCCAATATTCCTGCATTGATTCACAGAGATGCCAGGCAGCCACTCGATGTTCATGCCATATGTGACAGTTGTCAGGGCTGACCTATAATAGATCAGAATGGCTTGATTCTAATTGCATGTAAAATCCTAGGGGAAAAGAAAATCAAGAAATTTCTATAATCTTTACTTTTTTTTTTTTTTTAAACCCTGTGGTCTCAAGATTTGCTAGTATTCAAGCAATGTGGTCACTCATCACTTGTCAGGCACACCTATTTCACATTTCTCCAGTAATTAATAGTCTAGGACTATAGGGGACCAGTGGAAGCTGGTAGGCTAGAGGACTGGTAATGAGAGACTTTCCCCATGTTCATTGAGTCTTTGCAAAGGGGAGAATGGAAGAATTACTTAAATGATAGTTTCTGATGTTGACAATTACAGTGATCATGTTTCATGTGGAAACTTGTACATATGTTGAAATTCTTTGCTGGCTGATCAGAGCTGATGAACTTAGGAAATACTAGTTTCCAATAAATGATAGCACACCCTTCATAGACGTTGCCCTTGGCTTCAGTGAACTGCCTCCTACGTCATGACACCTAGAGGAGATAGCCTGTGGTCTATAATTGATTGAGACAGGACACCAAAGCCCAGCTCCAAGGTTGTTTGGGATAACTCTGAAAGGCCATTCCAGGTCCAGAGCTCTCTGTAGGATTAAGTGTCAGTTGCAACAGCCTGTAGGCCCTGCCTCACCTGCTCAGTTTTGACTTCTTCACTTTAGTGTAGCTGTATCTGTTGAGGGTATTCCCCAAAAGACCTCTGCACAAAACATAAGACCATATTCTCACTCCTCAGAGGCTAAAGGTAGAAAATAAGTCATATATAGAGAGAGTAAGGTTTTCATAAAACTAAGCTTTATATAAAGAATTACCTTTCATTGTGTGTGAAAATGTTCTCTTCGGGGGTGGGGAACTCGTGATGATAGATGGTAACTGTAATATATGACCTCAGCTCTAGAATCTCTTTCCAACCAGTAGAGTCAATAGGCAGACCAGGAATGCAGTGAATTCAGACATACTCATTGTGGAACCCTGCCACAGAGAGTGATGACAGGCAACTGTGTCCAAAATGATCTTGGCACACAGTCTTGGGGCTTCCCTCCAAGTGTCCAGTGAATCCTCTTCCCTTATGATCTCACTCTTCTTTTGTCCCCCCCCCCCCCCAAGCTCATTATAATATTAAGAGTGCAGATGCCATGTATGTGGGGATGGGAAGGGCAAGAATCTCTGCTCACGTGGTCCAGCATCAACTTAGTTGGTTACTCAGGTGGCTGTTAAAGACCAATTCATAACAGACACTTCTGCCTTAGTCTTTTGTATTTTCATGTATCCTTGTGATTGTGGCATACTCTATGAAAACATACTGTCACATTAAGTTTGATTGACATGTACAACATATTTTCAAGCACATAAAATAGCATTCAACACAGTTTTTGAGGACTGTATTTTATGCATATATTAATCTAACAATTCTACTCAAGCAATTAACATTTCTTACCAAGCCAACAGGCTGCCACATTTGCTCCTTTGCATGAGGTCACTTACCCTCACTTACTCTAGGTAATCTGTATCGTCTCCTGTCTTTCCAATCTATTGTGAGTCCCAGTCTGTTTGGGTTTTCTCTTTGATTCTCAAGAGCATCTTCAAAAGTTATGGCTTTCAGAACGGTTGCTTCTGTTAAAAGTGTAAAATTTTTTTAGAAGTAAAAAAATCTCAACATTTACTGTTACTCTTCTATTGCTCTGAGGAATTTAATTGATTGAGAGGCAAAGTGGATGCTTCTGTCACATTGGGAAGTACAGAAAACAGTGGTAAGATACACTGGGCAGCACACAGGAATGAAGCACTCGCAAGGCCAAGTTGCAGCCCCTGTTGGGATTGTTGTATCTTCTGCTTGGAGAGACTAATGCCCGGGGTTCAGTCCCTCACCTTCTTGCAGCTCATCTATGAGCGTCTTTATCAGTACTCTTCCCTGTTGAGCTGAGACTCTATCTCAAAGTCCCACTCTTCATTCCTGTCGTTGGATCAGTGTTAAATCCAATCAAGATGAAATTCTATTACACATCACCTTGGTCTTTTGAGTGCTGGTTTTAAACAGGGCTTGAAGCATGAATATGAATTTAGCAGCACTCTGATATTCTCTCCAATATTTGCTAGCAGTGATTCATGGGACCCATGAGTTTTGCAGAATATATTCACAATCCCTGTCTTCCTTAATTGAGCACATAGAAGGTTTTACAAAGCCATACCGAAGATGCAGATAAAGCTTTGTAGCCACCTATAGGAAGACATATTCTAACTAAATGGCTTTCTACTTCTAATTAAACCCTAATTAGAACTCATAATTTAACTGAGCTGCATTAATGTTCCCTGAGTTTCATGAAAGACTTGCTGTGGTTGTTTAAAACCCTTGAGTGTTGAAATAATAGCAAAGATGTCCCACCTGCATGTGGAGAGATTTAAATAAAGAATAATCTCCTATATTTGGTAATTTCAAGACCTTTCATAAAATGGGCTTTGTTGGCTATGAATTCTTTGTCCTCTTTAATCCTTATTTTGCTCTGTTCAGTTAATTAAAAGGTAGTTCTGGTCCTCTCACAACTTAGCCTCCAACCATAGATTAAAACATCAGTTACAATATAGAATCCAAAGTATTAAGTACTACATGTGACCTTGCCTAAACTTTGCAAACCATTTCTTTCACATATGCCCTTGCTATGGAATCTCCTTCCACCAAGCTTGGTTTTTTAGTTTTTGAGAGAGTACTTGCACAGAAGTGTGAGAAGAACAGAGACCCAAGGAGACATAGAATCTGAAACAGGTTCCAGGCTCTGAACTCAGCACGGAGCCTGGTGTGAACCACCCAGGCCCTTTCCATCAAGCTTACTCTTTTTTTTTTTATTACCAAGTTGGTTTCCATATGACACCCAGTGTTCTTCCCCACAAGTGCCCCTCTCTATGACCATCATCCCCCTTCCCCTTCCCTGCTCCCTCTTCAGCCCTCAGTTTGTGCTCAGCATTCAAAAGCCTCTCATGATTTGCCTTACTCCCTCTCCCCATCTCTTCCCCCCAACCCTTTGCCATTCCCGTGGTTTCCTATTAGGTTTCTCCTGTTAGACCTATGAGTAACAACATATGGTATCTGTCCTTCTGACTGATTTCGCTTAGCATGACTCCCTCTAGGTCCATCGTTTTGCTACAAATGGCCAGATTTCATTTTTTCGCATTGCCATGTAGTGTTCCAGTGTGTGTGTGTGTGTGTGTGTGTGTGTGTGTGTGTATACACACACCACTTAGGCCACACTTAAACACTGGCCATGCCAAAAGCCTAGGGATATATTTCCTCCTCCATGTTTTTACACGTGCTGTCTCCTAGTTGATCTGATCTTCCTCTGTTTTTGTAATTCTTGTATTGTGCTTACATTAAAAATAAAATAGACAATTACACTTAGACAGTCATTGGAGAGGAGAAAATTGTGACATTGGAGATTATTACTTAAAGTTTTGATGTGGGTTAGTATGGGGTATTTTGGTTCCTATCAACTTTTCCATGCCATAAAGTGGCTGGCACAACTATCTGAACTATTTAAACAATGTGACTCCAACAGGTCAATTAAAATTGACTTTGCTTGTAGATAGTGACAGCCAATGTCAATACTCTCCAGCCAGATGTCAGGAGCCTACTTGTAGTTGAATTTGGGCTTACTAAATATTAAAGTGAGAGTGAACACACATCATAAGAAATAGTGAAATTTCTTAGTAAGCCAGGTGTTGAATCTTAAAAGATATGGGCTTCGGTGAGGTGATTTTTAGGAGGGTCTAAGGAAGTAAAGGTTTGCTCTATAGCTAGTGCTGTCAAATAACAGGGCAATCCTATAATTGGGTACCTGTCTTCAGCAAGGACAGAGGAGAGCAAGGATAATGCTGTAATTTGTGAAGTCAGTCACTCATAGTAGCCAGAAGAGGGGCATGTTTGGTTTTCTGTGGGTTAAATGGTATTTTTATGTCTTTGTATGCTTATACAAAGTTAGGAAGTAGCCTTGTTTTGTCTGTTACCATGGGCCCACAGTGAACAGATATGTTTGTGAGAATATTGATGTCCAACAAGAGAATATGTCTTGTCCTGTGATAATGTTTATGTCCATCAAGAGAATAAACTGTTCTCTCAGGAGTGCCAGACCAACTTTCTATAATACAAAGTCTATCTGAAAACTTCAGATGAGTTCCTGGATGTCAAGATTAGCTTTTTTTTTTTTTTTCTGATCGAGAAAAGAGCACATGAAAAGGACTTCTCACTTTGTGATCTTGTCAAACTCTGTATGGGAATCACCTAGACACATGACCTTCCTGGAATCTTCTGCATGAGACTAACTTGCAGAGGATGGGAAACAGCAGATATGGGTGGACATCTGATAGTAGTTTGCCCTCCAAAGAGAGTGAGAGCCCACTTGGTTGGAAGTTATGCGAGAGGATGGCAGCATGGAAAAGGGATCCATGGTAAGAGTCCAAGCAAACCATCTTCTTCCATTTTGCCCATTGACTGCCAGTCTCCTCATACCCAGTAGACTCGGGTCTCTAGATAAAGCTTCCAGGCAGCCATGCTTCTGTGCCAAAGCATTCTTCTCAATGCTAACCTTTCTCCCTGGGTCCTGTCCTGCTTAGGTCTTTAAGATCTCAAATTATACAAAATTTAAGACCCACTAAAGTCTAAAATAATGACTAAGAAATCTACTTAAAAATAAAATATTAACACTAGAATTTCCCTTACATAGCCCTATTTGATTACCCTATGTGTGTCCTACCCAGTGGTAACCATTAACCTGAATTTTTTTTCTGCTACATTAATACTTAATGCGTATTTACATAACAGAACAATGCATTATGTTGCTTTGGATGATTTTGTATTTCATATGGAGGGCTTTGTATCTATTCAATGTATTTATGAGATTCATCCATGTTGAAGCATATAATTCCAGTTTACCTGTTGGGTATCAATTCCTTTATGAATATACTCTTGCCTGTGTTGGACATGCCATTACGGTTTTTTGTTCCTTCTATAAACAACATTGTGATGAATATTTTCATACACCTATTCTGCTTAGAGGTGGGTGAAATTCTCTAGGATTTACATGTAGGAGTAGATTATCTCAGTGTGTCTAACTTCTCTAAACCAATCACTGCAATTTACCCAGCCATCAGCAAGGTAGGAAAGTTCCCAGGCTCCTTAGTCAGACAGTGTTTGTGATTGTTAGACTTTGAAGTTTGTGGGTTATGATAAAATGAAATCGTATAATTTTTATTTGCATATATATTCCATTCACTGGTGAAATGAGGAAACTTTTTACATGGTATTTCCCACTCAAGTGGTGGTGTAATTGGCTGCTTCTATCGTTGGCTTACTCTTTTGGGTCACTTGGCTACTCTCTTGGGTCATTTGCCTTTTTATTAGAGAAGTTCTTTGCTCTGCATTGGATTAATTTGTTGTAGGATTAGAAGTATCCTCTTGAAAGGATATTGTATTTTTGAATAGAAGTTTTTTGAAGTTGATGGGCCAGATAGTTCCAGTGTTTAGTGCTGTGTAAAGAGCATCCTATAACTTAATAGGTTACAACAGGTTACTCTATCCCATGGGTTCTTTGGGTCCTAATTTGGGAGAGGCTTAGTGAAATGCTTCTGACTCTGGGTCTCCAGTGTGGTTGCAATGGGATTGTGGTGAGAACTGGAACAGTGGGAAGCTGACTGGGCACTTCTCTCTTTTCATGTACTGGCAGAACTTTTCCATATGATGTCTCTGTAGGGTCTTAACTTGACTTTCTTCACAGCCCAACTTGAGGCTCAGTCCCATAAGCCTGGGGTTAGGACCTAAGCTGAAATCAAGAGTCACATACTCAACTGATTGAGCCACCCAGGGGCCCTATTCCTTAAAATGACCTTCTATTCTAGCAAACAGGAATGAAAAATTACTCTTAGTTGATCTCCTGTTCAAGATATTTGCTGAACTCCATTTCTAGTATGTCTGAAAGGTCTGCGTATTAAGAGTTGTAGTGAAAAAATGAGGTTTTTCTTTTTAATCCTTTTATTTTTCTCATCGGGTCTCACTGGTGAAGATCTCCTACATAAACACTGGAAACAAGAGGTAATGATGGGCTCTCTTGTTCCTCCCTTTAAAGTACTGACTCTTGCCTTGCTCTATTTAGTAAAGTATATGCTTTAGGTTTTTGGTGCATATTTCTTATTGGATAAAAAGCTTCCTTCTGTGCATAATTTACTAAAAGCTACAGATGGTATTGAATTGTATGGAATTCTTTCCCAGCACCTATTATGAGAATGTTTGAAGGTATTTTAATTTCTCTTGGTCCCATGTATTTGTTCCCTAGCTGAGGAGTGGCATCGAAGATAACCCACTTTCTGAACTAAATGGAGCAGAACAGACCTTCATAAATGTGCTTTTTGTTGGTGTTTAAGAAGATACCATATGTTTGCATTCATAGGTCTAACAGGAGAGACCTGGCAGGGGACCATGGGGAGAGGAAGGGGGAAAGAGAGCGGGGAAGAGTGAGGGACACAGATCAAGGGAGACTACTGAATACTGAAAAGGAACCATGGACTGAAGGGGGAGGGGGAAGGAGGGAGGGGGTGATGGTCATGGTGGGGGGCACTTGTGGGGAGAAGCACTGGGTGTTATATGGAAACCAATTTGACAAACTATTATAAAAAAAAAAAAAGAAATACACCCATTTGATGTAAATTGCCTCATTGGCTTAAGTTTGATACTGTTTTTACTTTTGTCAATAGTAATGTCACTTGATTCAAAGCTGATTTTTTTTAAAGATTTTATTTTTAAATAAATTGGGTATAATCTCTACACCCAATTTACAACCATGAGATTGTCAGATGTTCTATTGACCAAGCCATCCAGGTGCCCCTAAAAGCTAATACTTTATTTTTTGAGGGAGGGGAGAGGGGTAAAGAGAAACCTAAGCAGGCTATAAGCTCCATGCAGAGCCTGACGTAGAGCTTGATCCTATAAAGAGAACATGAACTGGATTGAGTCAGAATCGATAGTGGTTGCTTAACTGAGCCACCTAGGTGCCCCAGATACCTTAAAGTATCATTTCTTGAATATTTGGGTGGAGGGTTATCAATTGTAATGATCTTCTCAATGAAATAGTATCTAGTTTAATTGCATCTTCACCATTTTTGTTTCCTGCTGAGTTTTTATTTTGGTTTTCGCTCAATTTACTTGTTCATAAAGTGAGTATCATTACTATTACTCTGTCTCCTCCAATGTTAGGTGTTTAATGTCAAATTCTCCTCTAGGCACTGCCGTGTGTGTGTGTGTGTGTGTGTGTGTGTGTGTGTAAGAGTATCGGGGGATGAAGGGGCATAAAGACTCCCAATCAGGCTCTGGGTTGTCTCAAAGCTTTGAGATATAACTGACATCCAACAATGAGTAAGTTCAAGGCATACAGTGTGATGAAATGTACATTGAAAACTTACCAGAGTAAGGTCAGTTAACCCCTTCATGCACTCATATAATTATTTGTGGGGTGTGTATGAGGTGAGAACACTTAAGATCTACTCTGATCAAGGAGATTCATGAGAAATATTCTGACAATTACTGGTTTCTGATGACCACTGATTATACCACTAAATTAAGAATCAGAACTCTGATGGAAAAACTGATGAGGAAGATTATAATTTTTCAGACTTTTGGTCTGAAACATTCTTGGTTCCTATGTTTTGCCAGATTGAAGAAAAACTTTTTTTCTCCCAGTCAGTGATTTGCTAACCATAGATCCTTGTAAACAAAGTTGAAAACAATGATACTGTTCTCCCTACTTTATACCTGTAGAACTCAAACATATTTTCATGACAACATAATTATTTCCCAATTATTATAAAAGTTCAGTAAGAATCTGTTCTTATAATAGCAAAGAATGGCAGTAACCAGTGGGCTGAGCCTGAGCCACTTTTCCATAGGTCCAACGGTAAAATGTCTGTAAGCATCTGACTTGAGCTTGGATCACGATCTCACAGTTAGTTGGTGAATTCGAGCCCTGAGTCAGGCTCTGTGCTGACAGCTCAGTCTTGGAGCCTGCTTCAGATCCTGTGTGTCCCCCTCTCTCTTTCTCCCCCTCCTCTGCTTTCTCTCTCTTCCCCCCACCCCCCTCCAACTTGGGCTCTGTGTCTCTTTCAAAAAAAAAACAACCAAACTTAAAAAAAGTCTAAGGATCTCGAAGCTGTCCTCCAAAATAGAATAGCCTCGGATGGTGTTACTGCCTTGCAAGGAAACACCTATGCCATTATCCAAACAGAATGTGATATTAGTACCTGGCAAACCTACTAAGGTGTTCTCCTTATGAAGTCACATGAGGACATAGTGAATACCCTCACTGATCTGACTCAGAGCCTAAGGGTTTGGATCATGGAGCTCTTGACTAAGGAAAAAAAAAGTTTTTTTTGGGCAATCATTATCCTCATTTGTCCTCTCTTGCATGTGCCTCTGTTGCTACTGTGATATCTGCTTGTAGTGCAGCCAGCTCGCTGCTAGACCTGCTGTCTTCATGCTAACAAAACCCATTGCTGTCCATTCAGGGTACGTTGCAGGCCATGTATGAGATCGTAAGAGCCGCTTAGGAGGGGGGGAGTCTTGGAGGAGGTCCTGGAGGGGACATCACTGCTGGTTGACTGGAGAGCTGGGCCCAGGTAGTCCTAGGACTTGGCTCCCTCCACTGTCCTTGGAATGTACATTGTGTCTACCATTCCCAAATTCAAGGTTCCAAGGGCATAGCCTTGAGAGTAAGGCGTTGTGGAGACCATATGGACTAATGCATGACCGAACTCAAGGCTGCTATAAACCTTCAAGATCCTGGCAGGAGGCTTTTCGGCCACCCAGACCAGCCTGTCTATAAGTTCTCTTATTAAAACCGCCACCTAACGATCCAGAATGGTTTACCTCTTTCTTTAGTTTCTCCTTGCCTTCCATGTACAGGGGCCAGTTGGCAAACCAATAATTTTTTTTTTTTTATAACGGCCATCCTGCCAGGTATTCATTGATACTTATTGTGGTTTTGATTTGCATTTCCCTAGTAAGTCGTGTTCAGTATCTTTTAATGTACTTGTTGGTCAGTTTTTTATTGATTATTTTTGTTGTTTTGTTTTTGGGAAAATGTTCCTCAGGTTCTGTGCCTATTTACTAATCAGACATTTGGATTTTTGTTTTTGCTCTTGATTTGTAGGAGACACTTTAAATATTTGGGATACTAACCAGTTATTGAATTTGACTTACAAAGATTTTACCCATTCTCCAAATGAAAGGCTGCTTGTTAATTTTGACTGCCTTTGCACAGAAGCTTTGTAGTTAGATTTAGTCTCAGGTATTTTTGCTTTTATGCTTTGTGGCCTATCCAAACAAATCATTGCCAAGACCAATGTCCCATAGCTTTTTCTGTGTTCAAGAGGTTTTACAATTTCAGTCTTAGATTGAAATCTTTGATCTTCAGCTAGTTTTTATTGTAGGTTATAAGACTTCCCATTTAGCATGTAAACATCTAGTTTTCCTGGGAGGCCTGAGTGGCTCAGTCTGTTAAGTGTCAGATCATAACCTGAGTCAAAACCATGATTTACCTCCTGATTGTTAAGTTCAAGCCCACATTGGGCTCCGTGCTGCCAGTGTGGAGCCTGCTTGGGATTCTCTTCCTCTCACTCTGTCCCTCACCATTTGTGCGTGTGTGCGTCTCTCTCTCTCTCAGAATAAACTGGAAAAAAATTTTTTCCCCAACATTTATTGAAGTGACTATCCTTTCCTTATTAACTGATCATAGACATAGGGGTTTATTTCTGGGCTCTTGATTCTGTTCCATTTTTATGCCAATAAAATGTTTTGTAATGTTATAGAACATAACATTTTATCATTAGGACATTTTTGTCTTACGCATTTTTAACTTGGTGTCTGTTTTGTGTAAATACTATTTTGTTGTTTCTTTTTTCCATTCACATGGAGTATGTTTCCATTTGATTCACTTTGAGCCAATGTGTGTTCTTAAGGCTGAAGTGAGTCTTTTGTAGGTCACATGGAGTATGTTTCCTTATTTTTAAAATCCATTTAGCTGAACTATACCTTTTGGGAGAATTTAATCCATTTATACTACAAGTAATCATTGATAATTGATGACTTAATAATGCCATTTTATCAGTTGTTTTGTGGCTCTTTTATAGTTCCTCATTCTTCCTAGGTCTCCTGGTGCCTGCCTTTATGAATTACTGATTTTTGCATTGTAATGTGCTTTCATTCCCTTTCCTTTACCTCTGTGTATCTACTGCGGGTTGTTCCTTGCATTGCTGTCTGTGTCCTTGAAGGAAGTAGGCGCCTTTTTGCTTTGCTTTGTCATGGAGAGCCCTTCACTAGTCCTCCAGTACGGAGATTTGAGGCGAGCTCTCTGGTGATGTCCACAGGTAGGCTTGTGCTGAAGTCCCAGGTGGTTCTGGTACTGGAATTAGCAGGTGCACAAGCTTGCTGTTTAGGCTTATCAGGGCCAACCTGGTGCTTGGGTCTGCTGGATGGGGCCTGAAACTTTGGCCATCTCTGTAGGCCAGCCAGTCTCTCGGGACCATTGGGGTAGGCTTGGAGCCTGGGTCCACGGGTACTGGCCAGTCCAACAGATGGGGAGCTTGAGCCCATGGGAGCTGATCTGGAGGTTGGTAATACAGGGATTGGCCTGGCAATGTGGTATGCCAGGAGCCTATGTGTGTAGAGACCACTCTAAAAGGGAGTTTGAAGGATAGCCAGTCTGGTGCTGGGGTGGACCCAGATTTTGGGCCCATGGGAGCCTGTTGGGAGTGTAGGTCCATGGAGGCTGGCCTGGCACTAGAGCAGGTTTAGATCCTAGGGCTTTTGGAGCTGGCCTGGTACCACGGCAGGTATGGGCCAGGGGTTATGGGAGCCAGTATGGCACTGGGGTGGCTCAGGAGCCTGAGAACATGAAAAAAGACCTGGTGCTAGGCTTAGCATGGGCTTGGGTTTCTGGTTGTCCACCTGAAGCCTCAGTTCACTGGAGTCAGCTGGGGGCCTGGGACCTTGGGACTCAGCTAGTAAGGAAGGTGGCTTGGGAACCTGGGGCTTTTGGAGTCACTTGGGCTGGTACCTGCCTGGGTTTGGGGAAAGTCTGTGCTCATTTCATCTTTCCATCCATGAAGAGGGGGTCTCCCTTCTCTGGGCTGCTTGGGTTTGGGGGAGGTGTGACAGCGGTAACGTGAACTGTCTTTCCCACAGTCTGCAATGTGTCTGATTCCTATGCTCCACCCAGGTGCTATAATCCCTCACCTAGAATCTTCCTTGATAAGGCATTTGTGTACAGACAGATGTTCAAACTGATATTTCTGGGAGGGGACACAATCACTGGGATTTCCAATCCCATCTTTCTGACATCACTTCTAAATTCCCTTTTTAATTTATTCTTTGACTTGCAGCTTATTGAAAACTTCTAATTTCCAAATATTGTAACTTTTCCAGATACTTTGTTACCTGTTACAAATCTTGTTTCATTGTGGAAATACGAAGAAATGGGCAGAAGACATGCATAGACACTTGTCCAAAGAAGACATCCAGATGGCCAACAGACACACGAAAAGATGCACAACATCACACATCAGGGAAATAGAAATCAAACCACATTGAGATACCACCTCACACCAGTCAGAGTGGCTATAATTAACAACTGTGGAAAGCACAGATGTTGGCAAGGATGCAAAGAAACAGGATCTCTTTGGCACTGTTGGTGGGAATGCAAACTGGTGCAACCACTGTGGAAAACAGTATGGAGGTTCCTCAGAGAAGTTAAAAACTACCCTACAACCCAGCAGTAGTGCTACTAGCAATTTATCCAAGGGATACAGGAGTGCACATGTACTATAATGTTTATAGCAGCTCTAACAATAGCCAAATAATGGGAAGAACCCAAATGGCCAACTGATATATGGATAAAGATATGGTTTCTAAATATACCACTTGGTAGTGAGAAGGAATGAAATCTTGCCATTTGCAACAATGTAGATGTAACTGGAGGGTATTATGCTAAGTGAAATAAGTCAGACAGAAATCATGTCACTCATACACGGAACTTGAGAAACTTAACAGAAGACCATGAGGGAAAGGAAAGGGAAAAAGTTTTAGAGATGGAGGCAAACCGTAAGAGACTCGATAGAGCAAACTGAGGATTGGGGATGGAAGAAATGGGTGATGGGCATTGAGGAGGGCACTTGTTGGGATGAGCACTGGGTGTTATATGTAAGTGATGAATCGTGGGAATGTACCCCCAAAACCAAGAGCACACTGTATGTTAGCTGACTTGACAATAAATTACATGTATATAAAATAATATTTCCTATGATGTGAATCTTTGAAAGTTTATCCAGACTGGGTTATTCATGGTAAATTTTGGTAAAGGTGCCAGATATAACTGAAAAAAAGATTATATGCTGTTCTTCAGGTGTTCTAGGATTGTCATTTGGGTTAATTATTATCAAATCTTCCATGTCCTTACTTTCTATATTGTACAAAAGTGTTGAAATCTAACACGGTGTATTTGTCTATTACACTTGGTAGTTTTGTGAGTTCTTTGTATTTTGAAACTCAATCATAGCATGAAGAAACATTTGAGAATCAACTCCCCATCTTCTGAATTCTTGTATTGATGTATTGTAATTATTTTTGTTTAAACCACTCAAAAGATTATGTAAGGACAGTATTAATGTAGGTTTACTCATTGACACTATTGCTTTTCATACTTTGTTACATTTCTGTGTTTCCCTCTGGGATAATCCTTTCTTGAACAACTGTTGTGACCGTGGCTTTAGAGCAACTCTGCCTAAGATGAATTATTTCAGTTTTTGGTTTGCTTAAAATGTGTATTTGAAGGATGTTTTTGCTCAGTGTAGAATTCTTGAGGGGTAGTTACTCAGAAATTTCAAGATGTTATTTCATTGTTTTCTGGCTCCCTTTGTTAGTGACAGTTCAGGCTGAAATCTTATTTCTGCGAAGGCAATGTGCCTTTTGGGTTTTTTCCCATGCTTGTGTGTGTGTGTGTGTGTGTGTGTGTGTGTGTGTGTGTGTGTATGCCATTTTTTTCCTCACTTACTGAGTGGCAAATACTTTCAATAGAAAACAGTCATACATTTCACTAATCTTACTGGCAATGTACAATCGGCTATAAACACATCATATTAACAATTTCATGGGTAGTAACTCATATTTAATAAGTTTCGGTTATGTTATAATTCTTCCTATTGTCTCTTATTTAAAGCAATCACTTAATCCACTTACATTGGAGGTGGCAAAGGTTTTTAAAGATCAGTTGGCTCCTATTTTCTTCTTCCACTTAAGGTTCTGCTCCTTGGCATGCCTGGAAATCTTTACTGATTATAGGACATGGTGTATATAAAAACTATGGAGTCTCCTAATGAACTTAGGGGTAAGCTCCACAAAGAGGTAATTTTCTTCAGTTAGTACTGAGGCTCTGTCCCCATTGCATCAATCAAGGTCTGAATTGAGTTGGCCCTGGCTTGGAGTTTTGATAGGATCAGTTGGTTTCATCTCCCATCCTTTGGGTATAACTATCTGGTGTTTTCAACTCCTGAAATGGTGTTGATCTGGGGCTTCCTTCGAGTATTCCCCTTCCCCATCTTGAATTTAACAAAAGACTGGAGGGCAAAATCAGCTGTGTCTGAAGCAGGAGTTTTGTCTCTATGGACCCTCAACCTGTTGAAACCTCTTCCGGTTTCCCTTGCACCAAGTTTAGCCAGTTCTCCATTGCGTGTACAAGACCATCAATAACCTCAGTAAAAAGCATCTTTGTTTCACTCCTCTGTCCTTCTTCCAGAATGTTTCCTCCTATTTCTCAATCTGTTAGCAGCTCCTAATACCTTTTAATGACTTTAAAAAGTATAGATGGCACTTTTGGTTGTTCACACAGACCACACTGGTCAGCTGCAAGTTACTTCAACCATTGAGCTTCTAATTTGAATTTTTACATTTTTTTTTTTATCAAACTTGTCATTATTTTATGGACTCCTGATTCTTTTCTTTATTTTTGTATTTTTCTTATTTTAATGTTTCATTTATTTTTGAGAGAGAGAGACAGCGTGAGCAGGGGAGGGTCAGAGAGAGAGGGAGACACAGAATGTAAAGCAGGCTCCAGGTTCTGAGTCATCAGCACAGAGCCCCACTTGGGGCTCGAACTCACGAAACGTGACATCATGACCTGAGCTGAAGCTGGACGCTCAACCAACTGAGCCACCCAAGTGCCCCTGGACTCCTGATTTTTAATTTTTTTCCTTGGTTTTGTCTGAACATTTTAACCATTACTGCTCTTCTGTGCTGCACTCAAGGTCCTTAGTTAAAATTCTTTTTTTTTTTTTTT
>NC_043701.1:151392891-151395473 GCF_006229205.1 Suricata suricatta | reverse complement strand
TCCCTCTCTCTCCCCAACTCTCTCTCCCTCCTCTGCTCCCCCTGGTCCTCCATTAGGTTTCCCCTGTTTTCTTGTTAGACCTATGAGTGCAAACATATGGTTTCTGTCCTTCTCTGCCTGGCTTACTTCGCTTAGCATGACACCTCAAGGTCCATCCACTTTCCTACAAATGGTCATAAGTTGAAATTCTTGAAGGTATGTAATTGATGTTACTCCAGTTCACTCCTATTGATTGCTTGTTTTCTCTCACAAGGGCTAAAAACGGGTAAATTTAATCCTGAGCCCATATTTACCTGGTACTAAACCTTAATCTGTGTGTCAAGGGACTTAAGCTGAAGGTATGTTCTTCCAGAAAATTTGCTTCTATCACTTGGCCTGTGTTCCCGGGCCGGTCTAAATTTAAGCCTCAGATTCAAGTTATGGCTACTGTACTGGTGACAAATGGGCCACAAAGAGGTCCACATTCAAATGCCTAGAACTTGTGAATATGCTCCTTTACGTGGCAAATTGTATCAGGGACATGTGATCAAGGATCTTGAAATGGGGAGAGAATCCTGGGTTATCTGGCCTGAAATAATAGGTCTAAGAGTGAGTTAGGTGGCTGTAGAGAAAGGATGCTTCGTGGCTGTCTTTAAAGGTGGAGGGAGTGGTCATGATGAGCATCTGGAAGCTAGAAGCTGCAAGGATTGGCTTGTCCCTTGAAGCACATTCCTAGGCTCAGTTTGGTTTTAGCCTCCTGAAACCCCATTTTGGACTTTTGACCTGCAGACTGCCAGGAGAATAAATTTCTGATTTACGTCACAAAATAAATGGAAACTATGAAGCAATAAACGAATACAGGTGGTTTGTGATGACAAATTATCTGGGAGACTCACCCCATCCTGCTGCCCTTGAAGCCTGAGCAGAGGTTGGGATGGACTCCTCTTGCCTCTCCTCCTCCTCCAGTCTTGGATGTCTGCAGAAGTTCCCAGGTAATGCCCCAACTTGTGAGGGTTTCAGATTTTGCACTCTCCTGCCGTGGTTAAAACCAAATTCTTAGTTTTTTCATATCAGCGATACCCTAGGTAGCCTGTCAGTCCTATGTTCATGTCTCTTACATTCTTAGTTGTGTCTTGTCCAAGATTTCTAGATATTGGTATCAGGAAACATTCTAAAATTGCTTAGAGCATATTTATAAGATGAATGTCATACCTACGTAAGAGTGATTATAAACACAAAATAAACATTTCAGTGATAAAGATGATTTTGGTAACTTAAGTTTTCCAAGCAAGCCAAATTAATGATTTGCATCTACTTGCATACCACATTTATAAATCCATAACTCTATTTTGCAGTTACGACACATTCTGACAAGAATTGCATTAAAGACCCTATTTATATGGAATGTTTTCAAAATAGTCTGGTTTTTTTGGGAACCAAAAACTTAATTGAAATGATGACTTGAAATATGTCCAACTCACATTTCCACCTTTAAAAATATCTGAAGAAATTGCTTCTTTAATTTGAGACTTTAAAACACAAGCATAAAAGATTGATTTAGTGTGATGGAAACCTACATTTTGGAATTAAAATTTTGTGAGAATTGATCTGTGATTTGCACCTTTGGACCAAACTCTGTATTAGAAGAGTATTAAATCAGTCAAGACATGGATGGGGGTGGGGGTGAATGGGCTTTCCAGAACGCTGGAAATTTGAAGGCAGAGATATGAATCATGGACATTGAGAAGGATTCTAATTTCTGGGTTCAGAAAAGGGCATAGTTGGAGGATGCTGAATTCAGAACAAAAGGAGACTACTATAATTCTCTGCAACAAAATACATAGATATTTGGCATTTGGATGTCTTCCAAATAATACTGAGTAGAAGATGGTAGTGGAATAGCAGGATTTTGTTCCACTTGGGGATCCTAGCTTGTCAGGACAACGTGTCTCACAATTGAGTGTTTTACGAGGGTTGAGGTCACCTGTGATTAGTGGTGCTGTATCCATTCCTGTATTGCCACCTTACATTTGATGCTTTTAGATTATAGGTTAAGCACCTTGAGGATTCTGATGAGATAGAATTTATAATCTGTGAGAAGAGCTACAGGACTCTAGCATTCCATACGGTTCTATTAGCTATAATGGTATAAAAGGATGTAATGACTATAAATACAGTTCAAAACTGACTTCAGGTCTCTCTCGTAAATGGTAAAATGCTGAGCAATAATTTGCATTAATATAAAGAACAGGTAAAACCCCTGGCAAATGAATTCTTTTCTGATATGAATAGTACTTTGCCCCCTGTTGGTATTCAGACACTGCTGTGTAATTCAGGCCTAATAATACTTCATGCTTATTTAATACATTCGGTCAAGGACAGAAATTACATGATGGGTTTTTGTTTTTTGTTTTTTTTTCCCCCTAGGAAGTGTGTCTTGGGTTTTTCCCTTATTATTTTCATTACTTTTTTTTTCCTTTTCTTTTTTTGGTGGTGGGGGTGGTTATGTTTAAATGAATTTGCTTTTACAACACCAAAGACTTAATCATCCGTTTCCTACATAAAAGGTAGCTACTTTTTTGCATGGACCTCAAGTATATTGT
>NC_043701.1:151385364-151392791 GCF_006229205.1 Suricata suricatta | reverse complement strand
CAGGCTGTGTTTTAGCTTATGGGCAAGTAATAAATTGTATCATGTATCTTGAATGTATCATAGATAAGCTGCTAGGTAACGATTGCCACTTCAGATAGCTGTGAAATTAGGTGATTAACTAGTTGTTACATAAACTTCTAATTTCTGTATAAGTCTAATTACATGAAATAGAAGTTGGGGTTCTGATTTTTTACTTTGCTTATCCATTTGGAGTGTCATTGTAACTACTGTATTGTAAATGATGGAAAATAATTGCATATGTTAAAAAAATAGTGTTATATTCTAAAAAAAATAAATAAATTTAAAAAAAATAAAAAAAAATAAAGTTACAAAAAAAAAAAGCCAAAAAAAAAGTAATGCTGTATTGTTTCCATTTCAAATCGTTCAAATTTTAAACTAAATTTTCAAAAGTAACTTTGCAGCTGGAAAGTCCATGAATAAACTAGATGCAGGCATGGCTGGATCAGAGTGTTTGGATAAGTTTGTCCCAACAATTTCTCTTCCCCTCTGCCTCCATGTGTCTGCCTTCCCTTTTTCTTTTCTTTATTACCCTTGTTCTCGATAAAGACTCAGTTTTCATGAGCTCTTTTCCCCTGGTGGCAGGAATGATAGTGACCCAAATGAAAGGTACTTTTTGGTCTTAACTATAGAATAAGACTGATATTCTCATTTCATTTACCTACCTGTCAAGCTTTTGGGATGATTTGATGGGGCCCAAGTAAGCCAATCACTGTGTCAGATGTCTGAAATGCTTTTTTGGCCACGTTGGGGCTAGTGAGCATTACTGTGGGAAGGTGGGAGGCAAAAATCAATCCTACCCAAACCACAGGGCAGATGTTCCCCACAGCAAAGTGGAGGTCTCTTAGGAGGTAGAAAGTCTTGCTAGATCAAAAATAAGGACATCAATAACCTAGGCAATTTTTGGTGTCCCATACTCTTCTATGGTGGTATAGTCCTTAGATCCAGGGTCTTATTTTAAAAAAAAAAATGCAGAGTTTGGGCATCTGGGTCTGTAATGACTTAAGGTTCAAATGATAAACACTGTATACTGAAAATAATGAGTATTAATGAATAATGTTAAGCTCCGTAAGTGTGTCTCTGACTGCGTTGAAGTTAAGAAGGGCATCTCTCTTCTACAGTACATGGCAGAAATACCTGCCCACAATGGCTTGGACTGGCCCTTCTCTCTCCAGTTGGGGGCGGGGGTGCTGTGCTGGGTGTCTCTCTAGTTGTCTCAGGTGGTTGTTCTAAGGCAGAGGAGGATGGCTCTGCAGCCTGAAGACCAGTGGGTTCTTGGCCAACAGTGACCTGAGGCAAGCTGTGATCTTCTTGACTTGCCTGAGTTGGCTTTTTGCATTATATGATTCAAACTTTGTGTCCTTGTCATGTCTCTCTTTAGAGATGTATAATTAGTATTAGTCACAGTAATTACTGGCAATTCAATTTTTGAATTGATTTCTGTTGCTTATAAAGTGCCTCATAAGTGCCACTTGAGTTGAGTTTCCCAATTCTGAGCAGTGTAAACAAGCCTCCCTGTGTATGAGCTGTGCATAATAAGGGCATTTCTAGTTTCTGATTGGTCGTACTCCTTTCTGGCTCAGAATTCAGTAAGTGATACACACTTGCAAGTCGAACATTTTAATAACCTTGATTAAAAAAACTGAATTCATCTAATAATCTATGCGAGGATTCTCTTTTAATACTCCACAATTTAGAAACACAGTGGCTTCTAAGATGACTGAAGAATACGTCCACACCACACGGGACAGTGAAGGCATGTTCATGTTGCAGGTGTGGGTTAAGACCTGTTGCCTGCACTACAGGGGATCCTATCAGTGATGCTGTCATTCCTGTTGCTTCCTCAGCCTCCATGTTCCGCTGCTCCTCATGTGGTAGAAGACCTAATAGCTGAGATGAGATTAATTTTACAGTTAAGCTAAACCATCATACTGTTTATCTGTTCATGTCTTATACTCTGTGTGCTACAAAGCACTTGTAATTTCCTAATATTGGCCTTTTGTTCTTTGAAAACAGCATGTGGAGGCCTGGGTAACTCAGGGGTTGGACTTCAGTGTAGGTCATGTCACAGTTTGTGGGTTCAAGCCTCCTGTCAGGCTCTATGATGACAGCTCAGAGCCTGGAGTCTGCTTTGGATTCTGTGTCCACCTCTCTCTGTCCCTTTCCCCACTTGAACACTGTCTCTGTCAAGTGAATATTTTAAAAAGTAAAATTTTTATTACATAGCTTTTCTGATGACTTGATATACTTCATCCGGTACTCAAAAATCTAGAGGAAGCTAAATCTCCTTTTCAAGACACCTTGAGATAATGACCATTAACATACTGATTTTTTGTTTTTCAGGTACACACAAAAATTTTACATAAATGGGGAAATGCTGATTTTATCTTTACCTGAAAATACTATGAACTCATACTTTAGTTTCTCTACTAAACTTTCATGATTAAAAGTGAGAGGTAATAAGTTCAGAAGGTGTTACAGTGCTGTAAGTGATGGTCATGGATGGATTTCTTTTAACAAGCCATTATCCGTCTATTCCAGTAGTTTCTTTCAAGGAGTTTCTTGTTCTAGATGGTCTCTATTTTCTTAAGTGGGATCCTGGGTTTGGGTCATTTTTTTTGTGTAACTCATTGAGGCTCAGGTGAACACTGTTCTGTCAGTCACACTAATGATGTTTAGTAAACCCCAAAGAATCAGCATCTCGGGGCTGGCTGCCTGCTGGAAGATACCAGCCATACTAGCAAGCATTCTGTCCGTCTCCCCTCAAGGCATGCGGCATCTGCTCCTTGGCTTTCCTTCTCTGCAGCTGTGAAGGCCTGCGTTCTCCCAGCTGTATGGAGGTAAGGAATTCAAGGATTTATCTCCTATATGCTTTGAAGGGCCACAAGGACCAAAATTCCTCCCAGAATGTTTAGGTGGGTCAGCTCTGCCCTTGGTGGAGTCCTTAGAGTTTGCAGGACACGTTCTTCTCTGGGAAGTCGTGCTAAATACCCCAGATTACTTTTGAGGCTCTCATAGCACAGAGGTAGGAAAGTTCCACACACCTCTGTCTGTCTGGCTCCTAGGCCTTGCTCATTCACTCCAAGCCGTACTCCACTCCAACTCCAGCTGGCTGCCTCCGGACAAGCAAGTCATTGGGAGTTACCCTGGGGAAATGGTTGGGGCTCTGCAAGTCTCCTTAATTCTCAGAATCTACCAACCTCCCTCTCCCCAAGATACAGGAGAGTGTTTTCTTAAATCTTACTACAATTGGATGAGAAAAAGTTTATCATCACTAATTTAGTTAATTACTTACGAATCCTCTCCAGAAGTTTGAATTTAAAGTGAATACTAAAGTGAGCAAGAAATAATAGTTGTGATAAGACATTTCTTCATTCAAAAGCTGGATTGAAGTGCTGCCATGATCTGCCATTCAAATAGAAGGCTAAATCGTGTCTACGCCTCAAAAGATACTGAAGCTGCAAAGTAGTTTTTAGAGCTCTGAATGCTCTATGGAGGTGTTCTTACCAGAACTCAGTTCTTGGCTTCCTTGCATTTTTCCCTTCATAGTAAAAAGTGGAAATGTGCCATCATTCTGTTCGAGACATCATGATAAACTACTAAATTCTTTCCTACCGAGTTTCCATAATGTTGAACAATTCTCCATATGTAATCAGAAGTGGCTGGCATTGTCAGTCTAGGTTTGACACTAGACTTTCCGTCATCCTTGAGGTGTGGTCTCACTCAGTCTCGAAGCTTCCTTGAGTGTCTGTCCCCTAAATGGTGAGAGTAGACCTTTAGATCCCAATTCTATAAGGGTCAACTGAGAGTCCCTATATGAAATTGACAAAGACTTCTTTGTTCGGCTTAAGAACGCATTGAACTATTTCTGCCTCTGCACACTGTCGCCTGCCTTGGTCTCCCTTCTTGTTACCTTGTATTACACGTTACAGCACTGTCTCTTCTAGGAGACTGTGAGGTTCTGGGGGGAAGAATGTATCAACATACCTTACTGGTATCCCGGAGACCAGAACTATGCTTGCTTATAAAAGGAACAAGCAGATGAGCTTTTGAAATCAGCCATGTCCTACTCTGCCAAAACCCTCTACTAACCCAAATTCTGCTTCAAAAAATAAACCCAACCTTCCAGGTGTGGTCTATGAAGCACCTGGGGACCAGGTCATAGCTTATTTTCCCCAGCCACATCTTGCCCCACATCTTTACATCACTTCCTATGCTTTGACCATACCTAGAAGATACCACTCTGTTCACTGAGGGGAAGATCATTTTTGTGATCTTCTGTGGTTCTTGTGTTATACATAGAAAACTTGGTTTTTGCCTTATATATACAAATCTTCCCTTCTGAATATGTCATAATGCTGTCCATGGCTCAAACAAAATCAACCCTAGACGGAACATAGAGGCGTTGACAAGGCTTCGGATGTGTTTGGCTGCAGAATGAGTTCATGCTTTAAGACCAAGAAAGCACTATGTGACCTCTGTCTTCACCGAACACTTTGGTGTTCCACCTGGAAAATGAAGAGATTCCAAAAAGACTTTCCAACTCCAAGTCCATGATTCAGATTCAGTTTGAGAGTTAAGGTTTTATTTCTCCTTAATAATCCTGGGCAGTATGGGACTGAGGGATAATATTACACAGTGAGTTAATTCTACGGGTCATTTCTCTTTAGTGGATTGATGGAGGGAACCATGATGCCTTGCATTTAACCTCACGGTTGTAATGGAGCTCTTCCTAATCATAGTCTCCATCTTTAAGGGAACTGCAAGGCTGAGAGAAATCAATAATAAAGAGCTTATCAGTAACTAATCTCTATGGGAGCGAAAATAGATACGCCAGTCAACTTGTTTTAGTGCTCAATAATTTCTTCAAAGATGTAACCTCCTTTTCATGACCTAGTACTCCTTACAGGGGTGCTTTGACATTAACCGACTTGACTTTACATCACCCTTGGGGAATTTTATTGTATCCTGTGGACACTTAATCAACCTGGGGTCAGTCCTGTGCTTCATGGCCTTCTGAAATGCCTGCCTGATCATTTGCAAAAGTTCTAAGTATGCACCGGTCTCATTCAAATTTTTCTTCCCAAACAAACCATCAGTGTTTTCTGCTATTTAATTCTCTTAAAGATACTCCAGCACACAGAAGCATGGCTTGTAGTAACAAAGATCTGGGTTTCACTGACTATTTCTGTGATCTGGAGCAACCAGCTCAATTTTCCTGAATCTGTTTTCAACATAAACTCTGGTAGGCAGTTAGGAAGTCAAGTATTCTGCCTTGTTTTCTAGTGCCTGGTAAGGACACCAGGATTTCAGCTTGCTCATTTCTTATTCTCCCTCTCTTACCCTCCTTGTTCTCATGAATTCTCAGACTTTATTTTATGCCTCTGAACTTTTACCTTATTTCCAAATAGATTACCCAATTCAAACAAGATAGCCTAAATTAACGATTTTAATTAAGTTTAGCAATCTCCTTGTCTGAAGATTAGGTATATAATAAGGACTCCTTATTTAAAAGAAAACAAATTGCTATTTGTATTTCCAGCCCTAACTTACCACGCGCACACACACACACACACACACACACACACAGAGTATATATACCATTTTGTATATATCCTATATACAAAATACTATCTGTAATTCCAGCCCTAACTTACTGCATATGTATAGATATATGTGATGTGTATATATGTGGTGTGTGTGTATGTATATATGCATATAATTTTTTTTTGTTTGTTTTTGGTTAAGATGTTCACAATAGGTCTCTTGTTAAAAAGAATTTCAGAAGGTTGACTAGAAGGCTTGCTCTGTCGTAAGGAGGTAGCTGGGCCCTACCAGGAGACAGGTGAATGTATGGTTAAAATCAGAGATGCTGGTACCCCATGATTGAAATCCAGATACTGATTCTGTTACTTTTTTGGTATGATCTGGAAAAATTTACTGAACTGCTAGACCTCAGTTTCCCCAACTGTAAAGTGGGATTAAAAATAACAGTACCTTATGAGGATGAAATGTGTGCATATGTAGAATATATCGGGAAGGGTCTTAAAATGTAAGAAGCACTGTATGTGTTAATAGTGCTCATCATCCTCATCACTGTTTGCTATTGCTAGGTCAGGTTTATGACTAATAGACTGATAATAGTGTGTTCAACAACATAGAAGGTTTATTTTTGGTCAGCCTAAACCTAGTAGGTAGAGGATCTCTGCCGTGGAAGGTTGTTCCAAGACCCAGATTCTATCTATATTGTTGATCTCCTATCAATTAGGGCCAATAAACTGTATCTGTAAAGGGCTCATGATAAATACCCTTAAGGTCAATTTCTTTTCTTTTCTTTTTCTTTTTTTTTTCTAGGCAATTGCAATTACTCAACTCTGCTGTTGCTATGATTTATGAATGAGTAGATATATTTGAATTGTTGACCACCCTGCCTCGGCATAATGCTCTTACAGGGGAATCCCTGCTACCCCAGCCATTTCAGTCTATGGGAACACAAGGAAGAAAGAGGGCAACCTCCTTGACTTAAGAGCATCATCTAGGATTTGCAAACTTCAGTTGTCACTGATGTCCCATTGGTGAGAACTGAGTCATATGGCCGTGCCTGGGTGCAAGGGATCATTGGCGGTATTCCCAACTAGAACTTGGGAGCTACTTTTATAAGAGTGGAAAGGAGGAATGAATATTTGGGAGACCATTATTTTTGCTGTAAGTTAGATAAATACTATAATAGAGATGAATGTTTACTTGCAGTGCGGGGGACCAGCCCACACACCCCAGTCGAAGGGTCTCTGAGTAGGGGGTTGGTGCTGGCACGGTATCTATAAGGAAGAAGACAGACAATGTGAATGGTGGTAATACCACACTTTACTAATACAGTCAGTGTCTTATATACCATAGGTGATTGCATTTTTTCTTTAATGATTACATCGTTTATGGTCCTTGAAAGAGTAAATACATGTTCTGGGAAGGATTTCTTTTCTTTTTTTTTTTTTTTTTAAAGACTTGGGAATTTTTTTTTTTTTTAAATAGTTTGTTGTCAAATTGTTTTCCATACAACACCCAGTGCTCTTCCCCATAAGTGCCCTCCTCCAACACCACCACCTCTTTTCCTCCCTCCCCCTTCCCCTTCAACCCTCAGTTCATTTTCAGTATTCAGTAGTCTCTCAAGTTTTGTGTCCCTCTCTCTCCCCAACTCTTTCCCTTTTCCCCTCCCCCTGGTCCTCCATTAGGTTTCTCCTGTTCTCCTGTTAGACCTATGAGTGCGAACATATGGTATCTGTCCTTCTCTGCCTGACTTATTTCGCTTAGCATGACACCCTCGAGGTCCATCCACTTTCCTACAAATGGCCAGATTTCATTGTTTCTCATTGCCATGTAATACTCCATTGTGTATATATATACCACATCTT
>NC_043701.1:151370487-151385264 GCF_006229205.1 Suricata suricatta | reverse complement strand
ACCCCTGTCGTGTTCCTGATCTCAGGGGGAAAGCTCTCAGTTTTTCCCCATTGAGGATGATATTGGCTGTGGGCTTTTCATAAACTGCTCTTATAATGTTTAGGTAAGTTCTGGGAAGGATCATTTTTTATCACGGAAGAGGGAATAGCCGTGAGAACAGAAGTAAAAAAAAAAAAAAAACCAGGAATGAGGGAGTCCGTCTCTCAAAGAATTTTCTTTTTTTCAAGGCCCTTTAGCAGTTATGTCTGAGCAAGACGCTTATTATCCAAGAAGTTAATTTTTGACAGGATTGTGTTTGCCCCCAACAGCAGGCAATGAGCTGGGAACAAAAATAATGTAAGGGAAAGCTGGTGTCACTAACTGACCCAAGTTGATTCAAAACTTAAAAGTATATGCCTTTTTGCAAAGCAACGAGAAAATCATAGACAGGTTAAACAGAAGCCACATGGGCAGCCCAGGAGGCCAAATGTTGTTTCACAGTCTTTCGACTTGTTCAGCAACTTCCCAAATAGTTCTCCTGTGCCCCGGAGGCAGCGCTGTCAAAGGTTGCTATGCGAGAGGTTTTTTGGCCTACTGGGCCCCAACATTGCAGGAAATAAATTAATGTGGTTCTTTACAGAGTATAATACAAAGCATGTTCACACCACTTTTTATTTTTAAAGTTAATAACTGTGAGAGAGTACACAGGAGGGGCAGAGAGAATCTTAAGCAGGATCTGCACTGTCTGTAGATGCCAGTGTGGGGCTTGAATTCCCAAACAGTGAGATCATGACCTGAGCCCAAATCAAGTGTTGGATGCTTAATGGACTAAGCCACTGAGGTGCCCCTTTTTAATTCAATACAGACCTGCCTTCGATTCCAAACTATGTTGCTTTCTTGCTTCATTCAAAGTCTATCAAGCAGTAAACTACCTTCCTATTACTGGGAAGTAATCAGCCTCTGCCCTTTTGTGATGAGATGGGAACAATGACAGGAAAGATACTGGATGTTTTAGTTTTCTACTGTTGCTGTCACAAATTCCAACAGCTTTGGTGGCTTATATAAAGTCAAGTCATTATCATACTGTTCTGCAGGACAGAAGTCCAACACTGATCTCCCTCAGCTAAAATCAAAATGCTGGCCAGGCTGCCTTCCTTTCTGAAGGCTCTAAGGAAGACCTCCTACCCCGCCCCCACCTTGGCTCTATAGTTCCTTAGTGGTGGTCTGCTTTTTTGAATGGGGGCCTTTCCTCCCTGGCTAGCAGGGGCCGATTGAAGAACTCCTTGAACTTTTTTCTGATCAGTTCAGCTGAGGGGAAAGTTAAGTATTTTCAGGACTCCTGTGAAGAGATGGGCCCATCAGATAATCCAGGATGATTTATTTCCATACCTTAGGTCCACATGCTTAATCACATCTTGAGAGACTCTTTGAAGGTTTCAGGGATGAGTGTGTGGGCATTTTTGGGGCCATTCTTCTCATCACCTTGGACAAACTCTTTTTCTTATTCATATCATAGTAATTGCCACCTGAAATAGGTATGAAAAATGATAGTACTGAGTTTATAGATTGTGAAAAATGCTAAAAGAACAGGTACGGTAATGAGGCAGTCATTATTAGAATATAATCTTAACATTAAAAATAAAGAAGAAACTGAGCCTGCTGGGTAGACTCAGGTGTGCTCATAAATTTCAGTGTGTAGAACTTGATAGTCTCCAGCATCAAACAAATGCACCAAGGCTTTCATTGGCTGAAGTGGATTTTTACTTGGAGAGTACAGAGTTTTGTTTCAGACACATTAATGATGAAGACATGCACAGTGAGCTGAGCTACAAAAGTGCCGCTGCAGGCCTGTCTCCCTTCTCTGTCCAAGTTGACTACGAAGGTGGTCTGGAGGCTGATGTCAACTGTTCTATGTCTGGATGACTCTGACATGGTAGTTTGTCTTTGTAGTAGGCCAAACGACAAGTTTTCTTCCTAAAGAGAAGTTTCAGAGCAATCTTGCCTGATATAGAGAAAATTCCTCAGGCTTTATAGGGTACAGGTGTCCTCTACACCAGGACTTGCAGTCCCAGCAAAATCCCTGATGCTTACCAACTGTGACCAGTCTGGATTTCATCTGCACATTGGATGGAATAATAATTTTGGAGTCACTGATTATAATACTAGTGGTAAAACCTGTCTGTATTAGTGCTTTGGCTCAGCCAGACATTTCCTAACCCTTCAAGGGCAAGTATATAAAAGCACTGGGTTTGGTATTTGTGCAGAGGATAAATCCCCAGGTGCCAAGATGAGCTAATATTCTGTGTGTGTGTGTGTGTGTGTGTGTGTGTGTGTGTGTGTCTGTCTGTCTGTCTGTCTGTCCGTCTCTGTCTCCCACCTTAAAATGCCTTTGACAGAACAACAGCTCAGCATTCTTTTCCCCATTCTATAGTAATGAATCCTTCATGTGAAAGAATGCCTTAAGTTCGTATGTCCATGGGACTCATTTTTATTACCACAAAATAGTTGATAACCCGATTCCTTCAAATCAGGTATCAAATAGAGATCCCAGTTCCAGTCTGTGGTTTCTCAAAGATCTGTGTTCCTCTGAAGGGAACATTTGACTTTTTGTACCAGCGATGGGTGGCATTTGTGAAGTCTAAAGGTCTAGCCCTAAAGACCTAAAGGCCTGGGTTCAAAGATGTGAAAATATACAGGACTGGAAAGGATCTTGAATGTTGTAGTCAAGTGGTTTCTAAGTCCAGTCATGCCTTTTAGTCACTTGGGAGAAAGTAAAAAAAGAAACAAACCCAGAAACCAAAAAACAAAAAACGCCTGGGATCAACCATAGACCCACTGAGCCAGGATATTTGGAAATGGGGCCAGTGGGTTAAAATAGGCAGCAAGAAGTACAAATTACTGGTCAAAATTCATCTTCTCTACAGCACTCCTTGAAGCTAAAAGGTATCTGGCTCCTGGTTGTACATCTCCAATAGTAGGAACTTACTGGCTCTTGAAACAGCTTCTTGCTATTTCAGAACCTAACAGTGCTGGATATAATTTCCCCACTTTTCACATTCAGTCTTGGTCTCTGTGCTCATTTGTCCCACAGAAATTAGAAAGCTAAAAATTCCCAAAATTTACTGGCAGTGAAGGATCTGGACTTGACATAAATCTTCCTGATAAGGTTTATTTGCATGAAATTTAAAGGGCTAATTGAGGGCAAGGCCTCTTACCTGTGGCTCCTAGTTGTAAGCTAGCCAATGAAGATGTGATGTTTCCAGGAGTATATTCCAGTATTCACTTGCTAGTCTTCTGGCTGTCATAGTAAGTATCGGGACCACTTTGTGACCTGACTCTCTTCTCTGGATTGCTGGTCTGGGTGCCTGTTCTCCTGTGTGGTGATATTGCTGCTTGGTGAGTGGAGAGCTCCGGACACAAGCCACTGGGACTCTATGGGTGGTTTTAGAGGTAGTGGCTGCCTTAGGCAGAGTGTTCTGTGTTCCGGAGACATCTTAAGAAACTGCCCTAGAGCCCACTTCTTCAGTCCTCCCAATAGCTTTATAAAGACCTAAGGTACTGTGCTAAATTCCTTTCCATTTGTAAGGAACCTAGAGATTAGGGAGGGAAGTGAGTTGCTCAGAGTTACACAACTTGTTAGATGGACTATGCAAAACAAGACTTTAAGCCTCCAAACTTCCATGAGAATGCTTTTCTATTCAAGCATATATACCCAAATGGAGAAGGACTTCATTAACCTTACCAGTGTGAGTGGCGCGTGTGTGCGTGCATGCACACACGTTGGTGTAGACCTATTCCCAGACCATCTGTGTGTATCAAAGCAGGAGGAAGTAAGCTTGAGTTTGTGTGAATGCATATTGTTGTCTATGCCTTTATGTCAGTGACTACACATAAATAATTATCTGCTGTCATTTTCCTTTACAAGTCCCATGGTGAAAAAAAATTCCCATGGTGATACAGCATTGAACCCTCCACATATTAGTATAATAAATTTATCATATCAATAACCTTTCTATGTAGATGACCCGGGTAGTAAAAGGGTACTGGGAATACAATTTTGGTTTGATTCTGAAGAGATGAAAGAAAATTCAAGAAAAAGACAAAGCTATCCATCTATTGTGACCCCTGGCATCTACTTCATTGCTTCCTTCAACCTGAGTCCCAAGTTAAAAGTGATAGATGATCTCAAGCATCCACATTGCCCAATATTTGATGGAAAGAAATCCTCAGTACTATTGAAAGCATTAGCTTAATCTTCTTTTGTTACCTGTTATATGCAAGACATTGTCTACAAAGATACTCGATTAGCTCTTGTTCTCAATACCTTGCAGGAATAAAAAGTTCCTCGCAGTTTTCAAAAATGTTTACTGTCACCAAGGAGAAAATCTGGCTGGCCAGACATGAATATTTCTACATGAACTCATGACAGTCTTTATTGATCATAACTTACTTTCTGAAGTATTCAGGCAGTCTTTGTTCAATTACTCAGTATAGAGTTTGGCCTGAGATCAACAACAAAATACATCAGTGAACAATTCGCCAAAATATTTGTTCTCCTTCCGTAAAAATCAGACTGTTCTGTGTTCTCTATCTTCTGTTACTTTTCTAATGCTGATACTTAAAGTTCCTTTAGTGTGAATCAAGTTTTTCTAGTACCCCGACTTGTGGTTAAGTAATAAATAAAACATATATTGGCCGAGGACTTGGGCGAAGATGGGTTCAGAGGCTTCAGCAGTGAATGGAATACAATGCTTGGGCTCAAAGACCTGACTTTCTAAATGAGCAGTAATGAATTGTAGTAAATTGTGGTGTTATAACAAGGTAGCCCAGGGTACTGTGGGCACCTAAGGCAGAAAAGTCCTTTCACTTACGGTTGTAGTCAACAAGCCAGACCTCATGCAGAGCAACTGAAGAGCTTTTATATCCTGCTTGCTTTAGAGTTCAGTGTTCTTCTTTCAGCATTACTTCCACCTCTCTGACCTCTCATTAAAGAGAAGCTGAGTAACCAGGGGGAAGTGTGATGGATTCCCTCCTTCTCTAACCCTGTGCTGATCTACTCAGTGGACTACTGAATTTGTATCTTCTTGCTCCGACACAGTTCAACTGGCCCCACTCCCGTATCTTACTACTCTAAGATTTTGCTTTGTTTCCTTTTTTTTTTTTTTAAACAAGCCTTGTACATTGGAGAATCTAACAGTTTTGACTATTGATGTGGTCTGAGTCCTTTGTTAATAGTCCAGCCTTCTACAGCTAGTTTTTGAGCATCCATGGGGTAGGGCCAGTCACTATTCTAGGGACCACCAGCAATGCAGCAGTGAACAAAATCAAGTCAGTGCCCTCAATGAGCTGATGCTCTATGGAGAGAGAGAGGAGAAAAAGAACAAGGAAAAAAATATGACCTATTAAGAAGACCTAGCAAAAAGTGCTATGAAGATAACTATGGGCAGGGAGATATTGAGTGTCCGGAGTGGGGTCTGCAATTTTAGACAGAGGGCCAGGGAGGCTGCAATTGATGAGGTGACACATCAGCATGGCCTGACAGAGGCTGAGGTACCTGATTCACCCTTTAATTGTCATCTTGGTTTCTATGCTTTTTCTTTCATCTTGTACACAAAAAGTTAAATGAAGACTTTGTGATAAGGATTTGTTTTTAGTGTAGAAAACACTAGAAAATCTATATAAAGGAAAACTGAAAATACCTAGACTCCCACTATGCACTGGGGTGTGTGTCCTTTGGTGCATGTGTGTCTGTGAACATAAAAATGGAATTAAAGTGTACTCATCATAACCAGTGTTAACTGACCTTTTCCCCTGGACATCTACCACATCATGGTGAATGACCAAATCAAGCAACCCCTATTGTGGGGCATTAAAAAATAACCTTCAGAGGAGCAGCCTTGTAACTGTCTCTGAACATCTTCATCACTAAATATGTGCTTGGCAGAAATTGCTAAGATGGAATTGAGACAAAGATGTATCTTACCAGCTAAATTGGGCTCTTAGAGTTGCTCTTCCACAGATGAAAGAGCCCAACAGTGGCGGATGGTGGTCAGTGTAGCTGCAGGGGCGACACATGGACACGTGGGACTGGTGCTGCACATGGGCTCCATTTCACAGTGAAGGTGAACCTCAGTTCTGCCACCCCCACCCCCCTGGTGAAGGGGCAGCTAGAGGCTGAGGGTCCACGTGTACCTAGCTAAGGGGGCTCCGGAGAATAACTGGGGTGAGGGAGGGACTGCATTTCTCTTTAGGTCTTGTGTCCTCTCATTGCCAGCAGGACATGTTTGCCTATGTGAGGGTGTTTTTCAGGATTTCAGGATCTGGAAATAATGGTTTCTGTAGCTAATTTATATGCTTATAACTATGGATGCATATACCCAAAGGACAAAATCTCCGTTACACCTTCTCTCTTGAATTAAATTGTTTATCTTGAGCAAATATAATTTCAAATATACTTAGCTTTATGATGTCTTTTTACTATTCTGAAATTCCTTTGCCATAAAGATGTGAGTGAATTGAAAGTCTTTACGCCTCAGGAATAACTGAGCCTATAATAAGTAATTGATAGTTTGGGCTTCCATTTTTAAGAAGTCTATCTTGACAGAGTGCTTTTCAGAAAAATAGTGGGTCTATGTGTCCTTTCTACCACCTGGGACTCCCACTGAACAGAGGAGGCCTAGGTGCAGAGAAAGATGGTCACAGTCACTATTGATGGATTCTTATCTGAGAACCTGACAAACCGGAAACTTACAGATACGATACATCTTAAAGAGGACCTTTTGTAAGTGCCTTTAAGAATAAAGGTGTTCTTAGCTCTGAGGTTTATGTGTAAAGTCGCCTTAAAGGCTTTTGGCATTTGAAGCATGACCTCTGCCCCTCCCACCTGTACTGCCTAATCTCTTGGAGTTAACCTGTGGCTTTGGAAACTGACACGGAAGTAGTAGGATTTATATAGACTGAAGACAAAGGCCTACCCACCACTGTCCACTCTGATTTGAATAGGAAAGAATGCAACACCTGTGCAAAAGCATGTCCCTCCTGGCTGTGGGGTGAGTGGCATGAGCTTTTGAAGCTCAGAGGAAACGTGGATCCAAATCTAGACTCTCCATTTATCACGTTGGCAAACTGCTTAATCTCTGAGCCCCCTTTTTTTCTACATCGTCTGGGAAACATCAATAATAGTGAAGTGGCAATACTGTTAGAAGAATGAAAAATGGGCAAAGCCCGGGATATACCTGCTTACTTCCTATTCTGACAAATCTGACTCAGAAGACCTAAACATAAGACATCAAGGTATATATTTACAAGATTGGAATTTTTTTTCTAGAAAAAGTACCTGCCATTTAGGATCTATCCCAAAGCCTTTGATTTTCTTTATTTTTTTCAGTTTTATTTTGAGAGAGAGCAGGAGTGACTGCTGGGTAGGGGCAGAGAGAGGAGGAGAGAGACTACCAGGCAGGCTCTGTGCTGTCAGTGTAGAGCCAAGTGTGGGGCTCAGTCTCACAAAACATGAAATCATGACCTGAGCTGAAATCAAGAGTCACTTAAATGACTGAGCCACCCAAGTGCCCCTGATTTTCATCTTGATGGTAATATAGCAATAAGATTTCTTTCCAAATATTTATTGCCTGACATTGATTTGAAAATTGTCCTATTGCTGAGCCGGAAAGTTAAGTTAGCTGTTCTGAGACTTGAAAGAGCTAAACGGCCAGGAAACAGTACCGATGCATTTTAATTTGGTTCGCTACTCATGCTAACTAAAAAAGAGTGGCTTAGTTAAGACTATAAGGGAAATTGAATGTCCTCATGAAGCTACATTTGAAAATAAAAATGAGAAAAGAGCCACAAAGAGTGACTAGGTATTAGTGGTGTGCGTGTGTAGGCATGAGCATCTCTGACAGGCTGTCGATGCAGGATATCTGTGAGGGGGGAGCCCGGCTGGGCTGCATCAGTTTGGCTTTCAGACTCAGCTTGTCCCCCACGGTACACATAACCTCAGGGAGTTCGTATGTTGCTGGCTCTTCATCAATAAAGAAGGGTGCTGCTAAAACCTGATCTCTCAGGGGGTTGGGGAATACAAATGACCTACTGCTTTTCAGAGGTCTGGCACATAATAGTTATGACTAGCATTGTTACTAAATTGTTATTAAGGTGCAACTGTGGGCTGGTGTCAGTGATCTGACTTCTAACCTCAGCAGGGATTATCCTAACGACTCTTCGGCAATTATTATTTCCCCTCTTGGACTTTGTTTCAATAAAATGTGAGGATTGGTCTGAAACCTCTCCCAGCTCCCAAAGTTGTCTCCCTATAGGTCTGTAACGGGAGAAGCACTGCATGGTTTCTTAGTTTGGTTTTGTTAGGTAAGTTTTGTTCCTGCAATTGGGGCCAGTTGGAAGTGAGTGGTCTCCTCTATTTTTTATTGACTGCATGCGTGCATGTGCAAATGTGTGTTCATCCCATATTTGAGCTAAAAAGGGATGGAGTTGTCTATTACCAACCACAAACAAAATAGCAATTTTAATCTTAAGTTGTGTGAAAAATTTCCCTGCCATTGGGAACAACAACTCCATATGCTTTCAGGAGATTAAAAAGACAAAGATTTTGGATGCATGTATCAAGTGGCAAAGCATGTATAGAAGATGAGATATAGGCAAATAAAGCAAGCACATGAGGCCAAAAGAGTTTGAAGCCCTGATGAGGGTTAGCCTGACATTTCCCATTCCTTTAGCCTGGAGGGGCTTTAACCATCCAGCTCAGGAAGATGTAGGATGTCTTGGTCATGGGATCTTTGAGGTGGGTGGGAAAACTTGAAAGAAATGTTTTCATGAAAAGCATTCCTCCGATGAATTTTCTCTCCCCAAATGGTTGTAAATATCTTTTTAATTTAATTTATGTAAATTAATTAATATGCATACATTTAATGGGTGTATTAAAGTGCTCTCCTTATTCTTTGTTTCATTGACTAATGTAGCATTTTATTTTTAAAACGTGTGCACAAATACAAAGTCGAACAGTTTCAAGTCCAAATGTCTGTTTTAGGGTTGCAGGGTTAATCTGGAGAGAATTGGTACACACTGTGTCTTGATCACGTATTCTCCCATGTGTATTCTGCTGTTCTCTAGCTCTGCCCTGAGGTACATTATCTTGAAACAGTGATGAAAAACTTAGACCTTTCTAACTTTGGGCTCTGAATGGAGAACACCTGGGTTCAAACCTCAGCCCCTCTCTTCCTAAGCTTGAAGTTTGGAGTAGGTTACTTTTCCATATCTCAGCTTGCTTATCTGTAAAATAAAGGTAATTGTAGCAATCACCCCATGGGAACATAGTAAGCACTTAATGTTACTGTTGGTACTCCCCTCACCCCACACCTTAACTATCTTGCTCTTATCAGGGGCTATAAGAATCATGTTCTCCTTTAACCACATAGTATAATTAAATGCAGCCACTATCTTTTCTTGGACAATAGTCCCCTGTTTTTTATATTTAAGTATTTAATGAGAGTATGCTGGTCAACAAGTTGAGTACAATGCTCACTCAATACTTAGCAAATCTTTTTTTTAAATTTTATTTTTAAAAACTTTTTAATGGGGCGCCTGGGTGGCTCAGTCGGTTGAGCCTCTGACTTCAGCTCAGGTCAGATCTCACGTTCCTGGGTTTGAGCCCCGTGGCGGGCTCTGTGCTAACAGCTCAGAGCCTGGAGCCTGCTTCCGGTTCTGTATCTCCTTCTCTCTCTGCCCCTCCCCCTCTCATGCTTTGTCTCTCTCTGTATCAAAAATAAATAAAACATTAAAAAAAATTTAAAAACTTTTTAATATTCTTGAGAGAGAGAGAGAAAGACAGACAGGGTTCAACTGGGGGAAAGGCAGAGAGGGAGATACAATCTGAAGTAGGCTCCAGGCTCTGAGCTGTCCACATAGAGCCCGATGTGGGGCTCGAACTCACAAACCACGAGTTTGTGACCTGAGCCGAAGTCAGATGCTTAACCAACTGAGCCATCCAGGGGCCCCCATTATTGATTCTCATTTTTAAAGTCTCATTTATGTTTACAAGATGCAAGTAAAAATGCTTCTAAAGACACTTATTTCAAATACATATTAGTAGATTAAAGGTATAAAACTGTAACAGTGTTCCTTAAGTGATTGGGTTGTGTCTGAAATACCTTGAGACCTCTCTGAACACATCTGTTGACTTCCATGACCCTCCTTCCTGTCGCTTTTTGTATTTGACTCAAATCACTGTCTTGTAGGCAGGAAAATGACCCCCTCCCCACCCCACCCCCACCACAAGAGGTCTCTGTTCTAATTCCCGGAACCTGTTAATAGTTTACTTTGAATGAGATGAGAATAAGAACTTTGTGATACAGATATTATATTGGATTATCTGGGTGGGCAGATGAAATTACAAGCATCCAGAAGGGGCAGGCAATGGTTAGAGATGGTTAGATTTCTAGAGCCTTTGAATGGTGCTACATTACTGGCTTTGAAGCCTGAAGAAAAGAATCCATGAACTAAGGCATTTTCCTTCAACAGCTGGAAAACAAGGGAATGGATTTTCCCCTACAGCATCCAAAAGGACAGCAGCCTTGCAAACATTTTGATTTCAGGACTTCTGACATCCAGAGATGCAAGATAATCTTACTTGTTTCAAGCCATCAATGTTTCTTACGGCAATAGGCAACCAATATAATGCGGCAGCACCTCTTCTCACCTGCATACAAAGGGGTAATCGGGAGGGTCCCCAAGTATCATGAAAAACATAATATTATGGACAATAATTGCATTCTGCAGGCCATTTAGTGTCTCAGAAGATTTTGCTCTTACAGTTACAACCTTTTCATCTTGTCTAGGGCAGTTTTATGAAGCTACTTATTTTTTGGATGACAGGGCATGTTTAAAAGTCTTTCTCCCTAAAGCCTAAAATGCACATTTTATGGTCTAAAGTGTCCCTGTTTTCCCATAACACTAAAGTAAAATTTGCATCTCCTAGAAATAATGTATTTTCATTAGTCTCCAGAGAGGAGATCACACCCTAAAGAATACCCTAGATTTTGAAAGGAGCAGGAGTCTATGATGAAGTACAGAACTGCTTTCTCATGGACTCCTTTTAGATATCCTCACTGGGCTCCTGCTGTCCTCATTGCCTGAGCACAAACGGGTCCCCCATTTTGTTGGCCTGGGCAGTAAGAGGCATCAAAATGTAGCTTCTGAAGCGAATTCTTGAAAGATGGCTCTTGTCCTAGAAATTTGGCTCTAGCATACTATGGTCCGGTAGTTACCTGTATCCAGGTGCCAGGCTACTTACTTTTCTTGAAGTTTGAGAGAGCGAGCATACAAGTTGGGTAGAGGGAGAGAGAGAGAATCCTAAGCAGCCTGCAGTGTCACTGGGTTCTAACTGGAGCCCAACATGGATCTCGAACCAGTAAACCATGAGATTATGACTTGAGCCAAAGTTGATGCTCAGCTGAGCCACCTGGGCACTGCTCGATAAGCAGGAAGTTTCAACAATGCATGGTATGTACAATCCTGCAATAGTTTCCTTACTGGTGTAAAAGCCATATGCAGACCAGTCGAAGGACAGTTACTGAAGCAGGAAAGCTGCATAAACATTTCTCCCCACATTCCTCCTTTCCTTCTCATTTCTCAGTCTCGTAACGCAATTTTTTTTGGTCTCCCCTTTGGTTTCACATTGCCAACATAAACATGGACATTGTCTTTGCAGTCTCAACCTCTATCCTCAGAGTTGCAAGTTCACATGATCATCATGGTCCAGCAGTCAACAGAAGAGAACTGTGACAGGCTAGTGAGTGATGGGGATTGTGGTGAATTGGAGCCCATTTTGCTCTCTCAAAGGCATATGCTCCCCAGCCCTAGTCAATTTTGGTGTCTTAAAACATAAGCGTAGTGTTTTTAGATGTTGTGATTTTAAGGAGAAGCCAGAAATCTTGAATATCACCCATTTTTTTTGCTTAAACTTGTGTTTTTACTAAAATTGTTTTTTGAGTATAGTTGACACACAATGTTGTATCACCAAATTTTTAAACTCCATAGGGCAGATGTAACTTCGTCAGAATGAATTCAGGCCATGGGAGAGAATACTTTTGCTTCCAATATTTCTAGTTTTTTTTTTTTTTTTTACTGTAGATAGCCAATATTTTCTATATTTTCATTTTCCCTGCCTAAAACCTCATTTATTGGTAAAGGGCTGGAGGGTACTAAGGCAGTGCCTAGGAATGTCCTTTAAGGAGAATCTGGGAGCATCAAGGAAGGATTCATTGAAACAAGCTAACTAAGCTGAAGTCTGAGAGATGAATTAATTCAGTAAAGTAAGGGAAGGTATATGTTGTGGGGTGTCAGAGAGAAAATAGTGTAACAAGACTGAAGATAAGAGAAGGCATCATATTTTAGAAGCCAGAGATACCCAGCTTGGCTGGAATTGAGTGTGAGAGAAAGGGAATCTTAAGAGTTGACCTTGCAAAGGCTAGATTGTACTAAAATGGGAATGTTCTTGAATTTACTTTTCACCTGAAGCAGTAATGAATCCATCCAGTTCTTTTCTCAAAGGTTGACTCTCTTCATCCCAGGAATGCGTCTTAAATTTGTTTTTGCCCAAGGCTGCTGCTACTTTATACAACACAATTCTCGTGCAATTTTGAGCAAAAAGATGACTGAGGCTTGGGGTATAAGGCAACCTGAGAAAACCCATTATTGGGGCCAGGATTTCCCTGGAGCCTGGAGTCTGTAATTGAACTCATTTCAAGTCAAAGTGTATGGAGGTCTTGTTGCCTGAAATGCAGAAAAGCTCTTCCTTAAAGCAAAAACTTGAGTAGGCACATTAGTCTTCCTTCTATTCCCAATAGCCATGTGAGTGTCTGCATGAGCAGTGTGAAATCTATGATGGCATCCGTGGTTTCGAATTTATGCTTGGTGTGGCTCAAAAGACCCACGTGTATATTAACTGTAACATTGAGAAAAGGCTGGTGCATGGAAACATTTCTGACCTATTTCCTAAAGCAAAGGAGGGTATCTTCAAGCCTTTGAAGTCACCAGATGTCTAGAAAAAAGATGAAGGACCTCACAAATGAGATCTCAAACATGTAAAACTAGGTCAAGCAGCAGTTAGGTCAGGAAGAAGTAGGTCATCCTGTTAATAAATAGATCTATGTCACTTTGCCATTTCGGAATCCATTATGTATAACAATAACCTAATGGCTATTTTCTAGGCAGTATTCTAATCCTTTTCCTAGCCTGAGATTCTTAGAAAAATACCAACTGAGAAAAATATTGCTTATATCACTAAATAAGCCAGCTAGCTGCTCTTTTTTCCTAATGAGAAACATTGGGTATGAATTTATTTGAAATTAGCATAATTTTCTGTTTTTATTTTCAGTATACAGAAAACAGTGTATCAGGCTCCCTTATGAAACTGTCCCTTACAGAACAGTTTCGATTAGAATAATTGAAGCAGATTCTATTTCTTGAGATAATAGGTCAATGTGTGGAAACATACTAGGCTACTGTCTCCAGATTTTACTCATGTTAGGATGTGTTGGGGAGTGAACATCTTTAACACTAAAGTCCAGGAGCATACAATAAACAAAATAATACATTTGGAAAAACTGTAGCCAAATTAGACCTCTCTTGGGAAGTACCAGGTTGGAAAATGAGTCATTAATCTTGGCAAATTAGCAAGACCTAATTGGAATAAATTGTTTCTCTGAATATCTTAGCACAGTGACTACACATCTGCAAATACCTAGAATTTATTCCACTGTATACATACTAATACACAAGTTTCCATGCACCTATGAAAAGATAAAGATTTCTCTAATTAAAATGGCATGGAGTCCTTGGTCATAAATCATGTTAGAAGTTACTTTAGGCACTTGTCTACATTTGATTCCTTAGCATAATTCCCAATGATTGTTAGAAATTCTCTAATCCTGTATATAAAGCTACGTAGTCTTATCTCCCACGCAGTCCCAGAAAAGTCTTTAAGAGAAAATTAGTCCCTTCAAATAATCCCTCAATGATGTGCTTATTTATAATATCTGTAGCTTCATTCACGTTCTTGAATAACCATTGATTTTGATCACATTTGTGCCAGGCATTATTTACATAGTTCATCACAACCCGGAAAAGTAGGTATGATTTTATGGAGAACATGAGACTTAGCTATGTGACCTTGAGCATATTTTTAAATCTAAGTACCAAGGTCAGGGGTTGAGCTCCTGTCAACCTCACACTCAATATGGGCTTTTAATCCCAATGCTGCATAGACTCTGCTAGAATTTCCCTAGCCTTTTTGACCTTGTAGAATTTCACCCTTAAGACTCGACTAAGCCCCAACTTCAAGATTTTTTCTTTCATAAAATCCATAGACACCATGCTTTAACCTGCCTGAGTGTCAATGACTGTGGATCTCAAACTTGACGTCATGGTATGACGTCTTTCGTGGTATGACATCTTGGAGATTCCGATACCTTGTTGCTAATATGAGAGGATGTTACTGTGTTTAAGTCTAGTGTAACAATTAGCACCTCTGTAAGTAGAAAATTTGCTTTCTATTAATAGTAACATGAAGATAGGCTTCTTTAGTATACAAAACTCCCTGGCATACTGATGATGTAGACTTAAGAAATCACACTTCTAAATATTCCCACTAATATTTGAGTCTGGCTTTATTGTGATATTTGTCAGCACATTCAAGCAAGCTGTTAACAGCAAGTACATAAGTTTTTTAAAAATGTATTGGAGAATAACTGAGAAAACTTTATCTTATCCTCAGCTTTTTGACTTTG
>NC_043701.1:151362416-151370387 GCF_006229205.1 Suricata suricatta | reverse complement strand
TATATATATATATATATATATATATACACATTTTTATTCTTGATGAAGTTGTGTTTTACTTTCAGTGTTTTTGCTTCCAGCTCTTGATGGACTGTGAAATGTACAAATTGTATGTGTAGAACTTGTGGAGTTTTTACAAACACATAGACCACTGTAACCAGCCCCATCAAGGGACAGAAACTTTCCTGTCATTACAGAGAAATTCTTGTAATTGAACCCCTGCTCCTAGAGGCCCCCCTTTCCTGATTGTTTTTCACTATAGTCATCTTCTAGAATTTTTTGTACATAGTCATAAAATTGTATGCTTTTTAGTGTGTACTTTTGCTCAGCATAACACCTATGTAAGTCTTGCATGTTCCTTGCATCAGTAATACATTTTATTACTGAATTGGATCCCTTGTATGAAGGTACCACCATTTGCATGTTGATGTTGGAAGACCTCCATTGAGAAGTCATCAATGGTTGACCTCAGAGCTAGATCCAGACAATTGGAGGATTTTTCAGCTCCTCCTCCAACCTTGGGTGTATGACCTGCCCACCTTCACCATGGTTGGAGCCATCTGTTCAAGGATACAGCCTTGAGAGTAAAAAGTTGGACTGAATTCCTGATGGAGTCCGGAGAAGGCGGCTCTCTAAACTTGAAAGATACTGGCTGGTGGTAGAGAGATCTGGTTATGGTGTGGAGGACATGTCTCAAGTGTGTTCCCTTGCTTGTCCAAACTGCTGCCTTCTGATCGCAAGTGGCCCCCTTGGGCCCCCACCTCCTTGCCCTCCGTGTTCGTAGCCCAGTGTGCAAACCCATGTGGGTTTATAGCTGTTTGCTAGATGCTATGAACATTCCTGAAAGTCTTTTCATGGACATGTGTTTTTATTTCCTAGGCAAAAAGGGATGGTCTATGTTTAACTTGGTGAACTACTAATCTTTTCCAAAGTGGTTGTATAATTTTGCATTTTTACCAGATAAGTGTGAGAGTTGTTTGTTCTGTCATAACATTTAGTTCTGTCCATCTTTTTGCCATCTTTAAAGTGTGGATTGCTGTCTTCCTATGGTATTCGTTTGCATTTTACTGAGGGCTAAGGATTTCCAGTGCTTTATTTAGGACTCTGTTGACAATTGGTAGATCTTTCTCTGTGAAGTATCTATTGAAGTTTTGCTAATTTTTACAAGATTGTTGTAGGTTATTGAACCATCAGAGTTGTCTTTTGAAAGTAAATACTTTGCCAGAAATACTGTTTTGCTAATATTTTCTCCCATCCTGAGCTTCTATCTTCATTTTTAATGGTGTCTTTTGATAAGCAGTTTTCACTTGGAGTCTGAAGTATCAGTTTTCTTCTTTTATGATTATTGCTTTGTGTCTTGTTTAAAGAATGTTTGCCTAACTCCAGACCGCAAATAGTGTTCAGTGCTTTACTCTAGAAGCTTTATTGTTTTAACTTTGGTAATAAGGTTTATGGTCCATCGCAAAACTTTTGTGGGATAGTGTTTACAGATTTTTTTCATGTGGATACTCAGTTGGTACAACATCACTTTGTTGAAATACTTTGTTTGCTCCAAGTTGTTAATTACCCACAAAGACAACAAGGTTATCTGACCATAGAAGAATTGTTCTATTTGCCTCCTACTTGGCCAATATTAACATTATTACTCTGGCTTTATGCTAAGATGGAAAGGCAGGTGATGGCAGTCCTTCAGTTTTGTTCTTCCAAGATTGTTAGGGCTTTTCTATGTCCGTCAGATTTTTATGTTATAAAATCACCTCTTCAGTTTCTATAAAATGCATGTCTTTCATTTATTTTGTAAATGTCTATGGATGGCCGTCTCCATGTTGATACTCCTTTCTTCCTTTTCTGTCTCCAAATTTCCCCTTTATGTAAGGATACCAATTCTGGTGGGTTTAGGCCCATTCTGATCTCGTTTTGACTTGATTACAGCCCTACAGACCCTACCTCCAAGTGACCATAGTATAAAGTCCTGAGGGGTCAAGTTTTAACATGTGACTTTTAGCGGGACAAATTCAACCGATAATATCTCTAGTGATTTTAAATTACACCTTAGGCATTTACTTCTCTTGACTGCTGTAGATAGGAGTATACCCCAATGAGTTACAATTGAGGTAGAGGGAATATATCCAAACCTTCAGTAGCATAGCACCATGTGACATTCTACCTTGTCCTTTGTGCTAATACCATGTGCACATATATACATCTAAATCTTACAGTACAGCGTTTCCTGTAAACATTCAAAGGCTTTAAAGAAATTCAGTGGAAAAAAAGTATAATGTATTAATCCAGGTACTTGGATTTCTGATGCTGTTCAGTCCTTCCTGGAGATCTGAGATTCCATACATGGATTCCTTTTAGCCTGAAAAACTTCCTATAACATTTAAGTTAGTATAATCTGTCATCAGTGAGTTCACTTTTGTTTTTATTTTTCTTTCATGTTAAAATATTTCTGTACATTTCTGTATTGATAGTATTTTTCATGCTATTTTTTTTACCTTCTATCATTTCCATTATTTATAGAACATAAGCCATCATTCATACATATATTTTTCTTCTCTCAACCCATAAGTGTTCTCTGGCTTCCTGAAAGATTTCCTCCTCATCTTTGGTTTTTACTATTGGAAACACAAAGAAAATCAGACTCTATTTTGGTCAACTGAATTTCAGGTATCAAAGTTTATATCTTCACCAAATTTGGAAAATCCTTTGCCATTATTTATCTAAATAACCTTTGTCTTCAATCTCATGTTAAGCTCATCTAGTAAATTTTTCACCTCCTATACTATATGTTTAATTCTAATCTTCTGACTTGGTTATTTTCATTTTTCTGTTTATTTTTCACATCTTCATTCCTTATGACTAATTTCCTTTAAACTATTGAATATATTTATAATTGTGGCTTTAAATTTCTTGTCTGCTAACTCTAACATTCGAGTCATCTATAACATCTCTTTTTTGAGTACAAACTATAAACTTCTTGAGTACGAGTATTGAAGCAAACATTTCTTTAAAGTCCTAAAGTAATTGGTTGATGTGCTATTGATACATTAGGAGATGAGTAAATACCTGCTGAAGTAAATGGATCTGGTTGAAAATTCTTTGGTCATCTATATAACAAATGGGTTAAACCATTAAAATATCAAAAGATGACCTTGAGGTGGAGGATTCTCGAAAAAGAAGTTTCCTCTAAGCCACTATTTTTAACAGCTTACGTTTGCCACTATTCTTAGATCTGAATTGCTTATTTAGGCTTAAAATGTTGCTTTCTTTCTCTTGGTACTACTGCTGCAATTCAGGGTGTTGTCACCAGGTGAAAGCTTATCCCCTGGTGGTAGCCATACAGGCCAACACCCCAAGGCTAAGATGTTGGGCCAACATTAAATTTGTCAGTATTGGTAATCATTTGATATGCATGCTAGTGACCACATGGAGTTGAGTTTAGGATTCAAAGGTTGAATTAAGGTAAAGCAGGAAAACAAGAGCTGGTGGTCCTGCGTTGCATAGGTTCTGGAAAGGGAAAGCGCTGTCATATGTACTCAAGGTTTCTTCCTTTGAGCTAATTTTTTTCCTGCTGCGTCAGCAACTGAGGCACAGCCAAGGTTGGGGTCCAGTTATTTTATTCTCTTGGCTCCAGAAGAGCCCGTTAACCTAACCAGCGCGTAAGTATTACTTAAGCTTAAAAGTCACCCTATTCACAGAATACAAATGTACGAAAGCAAAACAGATGTATTTTTTTTTTTAAGTTTATTTTGAGAGAGAGAGAAATGTACAGGGGAGGTGCAGAGAGACAGAAGAGGGACGGAGAATCCCAAGCAGGCCCCATGCTCAGCACAGAGCCCGATGTGGGGCTTGATCCCACATGACTGAGGTCATGACCTGAGCTGATATGAAGAGTCAGATGCTCAATTAACTGAGGCACCCAGGTGCCCCACAAAAGATCGATTTTTAATATTTTTGCTGCTTAACAGGGTTTCTAAGAACACCGTATAGTGGAAACCTGTGGCTTTTATGATGGAGTTTACTTCTCTGTTCACGTCTCAATTTTATCCAAGAAGGCAATTATTGGAAACTCTTAACCAGAGGCAAAGCAAAGTCTCAGAAATCTCTAATAGCACACATCATCAACTCTGGTCGCCTTGCCAACAGGTTTGTAGCATAATGCTGCATTTAAATATGCTTTTCAGTTTTCCAATTTTGCATGCCCAGAGGGAATGCTCAGAGCAGACATTGCCTCTGGAGGAAAGGTGATGAGATTGTAAGTTAAATCAAGGAATCATGACAAATTTGAGCCCACCAGATGGGGTTGGGAAGGTTTAGTCTCCACGCCCACTTCCTCTAGAAACCAGCTGAGGACCTCCAATGTGGACGTCATTCTCCAACAAATTCATACACTGCAGTTTCCTCATAAAACCTTCAGAAAAATGAAAGTAAAAATGGTTGACCGCTAATGATTTTTTAAAAAATATAATTAGAAAACAGGACTTCTTAAACTTGCCTAAGATATAAATATTTGCAAACTTGGTTTTGAACCCCATTGCAGCTCTTAAAAATTTTTTTTAATGTTTATTTAATTTTGAGGTGGGGGGTGGGAAGGAGGGAGAGGGGCAGAGAGAGACTGAGATACAGAATTGGAAGCAGGCTCCAGGCTCTGAGCTGTCAGCATAAGCTTGATGCTGGCCTGGAACTCTTAAGCCATGAGATCATGACCTGAGCCAAAGTCAGATGCTTAACTGAGCCACCCAGGTGCCCCAGAACTCCATGGCAGCTCTTACTCATTCACTTACTTATTAACTCTGCAAAGATGTACAGAATCTTCACTCTGCTATATGACATGCCATGGCTGGCACCCAGAGGAATGGCAGGAGGGGAGAATGCAGATAGAAACAAATCCTTGCAATGCAGCGTGTCACCTGCTGTCACAGGTTAGTGCGGTGTCATGTGATTACTTTTGAGAAGAAACACAGTTTCTCACGTGTTCACAGATTTTACAAAGGAAAGCAGAGGCAGATTCTGGCATCTAGTGAGTTTTTATCCAATGTTCCAACTATCACTAAACATGGCCCTTCCTATATTTGACTCTGCTTCCTTATTTTGGTTCCATTCTGGAACCAAATGGCTTCTAGCAGCTCATGAGGCTGCACACTTGATTTATGGCCAAATAGAGAATATTCAGTTTTTCCAGTGGCTAAAAAATGCCCAGGCATTGAATCTGCTTTATAGTTCCCTCCCAATTTGATGTCAGTCTGTGATATTTCAAACTCATTCACCAACTGATCAAATGGTTAACTCTGTACAAGTCATTTTATTTTGTACTAGGCAGCATGCTAGTGCTACTTAACAATGGTTAGCATGGCAGTCTGAATACACAGAATATGTATTCTAGTGGAAGAAACAAGTAGGTAAATCAAAATAGTAATGAAAGATTGGTGGACATAGAGTGCTAAGGAAGCCCTTGAATGGAGTTTTGACCTTGGCGTGGGGCATCTGGGAAGTTCCACAAAGGAAATGTAACCTGGCTAATAAATCAAGAATAAATGGACACCAATAGGTGAAGAGATGGGAGAACATAATCTTAGTCACAGGAAACCTGAAAATTATTCACCTATGCTTCTTTGTTACATTTTCTTATGGCGGCTACTGTTGAATTACTATCTGCTATCTATTCTCTTTTCAAGTGAAATCCAATTAAATTCTAAACTGAAAAAAAGTCTGCTATTTAATTACTTGAACCAGAAGCCCATTAGACTGAGGTTGCTCTAATGCTGTTACAGCTTTGGTAAGGAGACCGAAATCTAAGCCTGTAAAGGCCTGCAGGTTACAAATTTGAAACCTCAGGACATCCCAATCAGAAATAGCAAATAGTTTAAGCGATAGTCCATCACTAATGTCTTTGCCTTGCTGCTGCTTTTTTCTCTATAAAGGTCCTGTCAGTGGACTACTCCTCACTGCTGTGGTTTGACAGTTGTTCAATTCAAATTGACTTGTGCTCAGATTAACACTTAAAATTTTTAAATGTGCCTCGTTTTTTTCTGTTATGACAGAAAGATATTTAGCCTCCCAGATCCCCCCTCTTTTGTTTTTTGGACAAAAAAGCCAAACAAAACAAAAACTTGACAAGAAAAGCACAAAGCCAAAACCGTGTCTTGTAGAGCAAACACAAGCATGGAAAGAACAGAGAGAAATCTTAAGCAGCCTCCACACCTAGCATGGAGCCTGACCTCGGGCTTGATCCCACAAGTCTGGGATCATAACCTGAGCCAAATCAAGAGTCAGATGCTCCACCAACTGAACCACCCAGGTATGCCCCAAAACCATGTTTCTAAAGGCAGTGAAAAATAGTTTGAGGAAATAATTTCCCTGAGTGTGAACAGATATCCAAAGATTTAAAGATAATGAAATACATTAAAAATGGTTTTGTTAGCAAACTAATTTGGCTAACCGAAATGCATGTTACCAGCAATGCTTTTTTCCTACTTGAATATCTTTGATTTCAGAGTTGGTTAAAATTCAGATTCCCCTGGAGAATTTTGTTTATTTTATCCCAACAATTGAACCCCATTAAAATGCCTAAAGAATGTGTTCAAAAATTCAAATAAAAAGAATTTACATTTCAGTGCTTTAAGTCATAGATGGAAATGATCTCTAAAATGCATTAAAGCCTTACATTATGCTTAGTAGGCAAGTCTTTTTACTAATGAGGTTTTAGCAAAGGCTTGAAAGGATAAGTGATTAGTAAAGAAGAGGCTGTGATAATGAAGGTGGGGACTATTGCTGTTTACTTTTTTTTTTTTATTCTAAGTTCCTATTTGCCTTAACTCAGTGTTTCTTAGCATGACAAGTAGTTCTCCTCAGACTGCACTAAAGATTTCAGTGGGGTTCTTCAGTTAGAGGTCTTGGCTTCCCATAATTATTATAACAGAAATCTCTCCCCAGTTACTTAACTATTAAGACCCTATATATAATGGTAACGCTATCTTCTAAGAGAAAATGGCATTGATGGTCTTGATTGTATTAAAAGGATGACTTCAGGTGTATGGAAGTTACTGTATCTTCTTAGACACTGTGATTCACTTGATATCAAGTTGAGAAATTACTCTGCCTAGTGGTGGGAGAAGAATTGCAAAACTCTATCAGCAATCGTGAGAGAGGAGAGCAGAGAAGAAGTCATAAGTGGGTGGCAGATATATTCTGCAATAGGTCTATAAAGACAGTCTAAGATCATAAATGTTTGAGTGATGAATGTCTTCAGGAAATCTAGGTTTCTAGTTTCTTCATTGGCAAGAGCTGTTTCCTGAATTTTTTTGTTCTTCAGAGACCATCATAGGTGCTCATTAAATGCTGAAAATTGTAACCTTTAAAAAGTAGAAGACTGGAGAGGGGAAAATGGGTGATGGGCATTGAGGAAGGCACTCGTTGGGATGAGCACTGGGTGGTGGTTGTAAGCGATGAACCACAGGAATCTACCCCAAAAACCAAGAGGATACTTTACACATGTTATGTTAGGCAATTTGACAATAAATTATATTAAAAAAAAAAAACCTAGAAGACTATTTGACATCTTGTACATTCTCATTCTGTCTTAATCATCTTTTAATTGGTTATTTGTGGAAAGCTAGATTGTGGAGAAATGAGGTTTTCCTGTAATATTCTCTAGGGACCATTCTTGAGGCTCCTGAGTAACTAGAGGCTATTGTGGTGGTAATCATGGTAGTGGTGTTAAAGTACCCGAATTTCACTGGGTATGTTGATTGGTTCCTCCATTCAGACACCAAGAAGTGCCTTGGCAGTAATGAATTTCCTGGTGGGTCAGTTCTGTATTGTTCTAGGACTGATGCCTTAAGGCCCTGCCTAATGCTGCAGAGGACCCTGGCTCCTCACTATAAAATGCGGGTATGATTTTTCTGGCCCTATCATAGGCAATTAAAAAGGCTTTACCAGGCAGGCCCTTTAGGGAAAACTGCTCCCTAC
>NC_043701.1:151354877-151362316 GCF_006229205.1 Suricata suricatta | reverse complement strand
AAAAAAAAAAAAGCTAGAGAGAATAAGGAATTTCCAAAGTAAGCAAGGATTAATTTGAATACGTAGAAGAGAAAAAGTCTTGATGCAGTTTGATTTAATGATCAATGAACCCCTAATTTTAGATCTTACTTGAAAAATGAATTTCCAAAGGTACATTGTCTTTGGCTTTCCATTAAAAATCTAGATACCAAAGGGACTTTCTTCAAACTTCAGACTCAAGTAATTGCTGAACATACTTGACAATGACTGAAGACATTATTGGTTGTCAAAACTTGGTAAAGGGAGTGTGCTATTGACATCTGGTAGGTGGAGGCCAAAGATGTTGCTACACATCCTGCAGTGCACATTTCCAGTCGCCACAATAAGGACTTGTGCAGTCCAAATTGTTACTTGTACAGAGACTTAAAAAACACAGCACAAGAATCCTAGATTTTTTTTGTTTCTAATTCCATTCTCTGTAAAAGGAATCATGAATTTTTGAAAAAATGACTAATTCTGGGACTAGTGCAAGAAATAGACATGATAAGCCTGGAGTATCTTGTGGTGTCAGAAAAGAAGAAAGTACTCAAAAGGGGGGGCATCAAGGAGACATAGGAACAAAGTGAAAAAGCTCCAATGGCCAAAGCTGAAACAATTTGAGCAAAAAAAAAAAAATAGTAATTTTGCATTATAATAACAAGTACAAAATAAATATCTAATAGTCCGTGAGATAAGTAAGTGATTGAATAAAGGGAGGAGCATAAACAAATCACTTAGGGGAGAATTTTAAGTAACTTAGGTAGATTCTTGCCCTGCAGGAGGTGGTCATAACTCTGAGTTCCCAAAGTATAGGCTTAGGAGTGTGTACTCCCCAAGATTACAATATGGGAGGGGGAGAAACAAGTACTTCACAGTGGAGAGACAGGATGACCACTGTTTCATCCAGGTGATCAAGGTTAATGTTAATAGTTAAAAATCATGTGTTTACTTCTATAATAAAACCTGATACTTGAGCTCTGTAGTCTTCTTCCTCCAAACCCATAACTCCAGTCTAATAAGGAAAATCTCAGGAAACTCTTGAGAGAATACCCTATGGCATGCTTGACTTAGATTCCTTAAACTTGTCAAGGATGTCAGTACATCCAAAACAATGTGTGAGAAACGGTTAGGACCAAGAGGAACCTAAAGAGATGGGACAATTAGACAGAATATTTTGTGTTCGATGGGATCCTGGAATAGAAAAGACACAAACTAAGAAAATCTGGATAAAATATTGACTTTAGTTAAAAACGGTAGTACTAGTTCATAAACTATTACAAGTCAACCATACATAATGAAGAATCGGACTTGGTATGATGATGTCTGCCTTCATTTTCTGACTCCTATCTGGGCAACTAGTAAGAAAGGATGGGTGCTCTCTCCTTGAGTGCTGGTGGGAGATTCGAACCATATAAGGCCCTGACCACACACACAAACTCTCACCCTGGTCTAGCAATAAAAGCTTATCCATTGTTGGGGCTTTCAATCCATGTGGAACCACCTTGGAAAGTCCACTCTGCTCTTGGCAGAAAGCCTCTCTGTATAAGCTATGATGTGTGTGGGGGGGGGGGGGCGCACAACCATTCTTGACATCCAAGCCAAATTTTGGGTCAAAGTCTATCTGACTTCTCCCGAGGGGCTACGACACTAATTTAAGATGTGAACAATAGGGGAAATTGGGTGTGGTATATATAGAAACTCTTTGAAGTTTCTATGTAAATGTAAAACTACTCTAAAATAAGACTTACTTTTTAAAGTCTTTGTACCATAGTTCCAGATGATGGATAAAACTGGAATCTGTTAGGAAGTGGATTTTTGGGTCCTGCCACATTCTTAGATGTCGTAGTTCATACACCACCCCTATCAGAGGGTATTAGGTGGGACCTTTGAGAGGTGATGAGGTTTACATGAGGTCAGGAGAGTGGAACCCCCACTGTAAGAAAAGGAAAAGACCCCAGAGTTTCTGCTCTCCACTGTGCAAAGATAAAATGAGAAGGCAGTTGTCTGCACTACAAGACGACCCTCACTAACAACTAAATCAGCCGACACATTGGACTTGGACTTGCCAGATTGCAGAACTCTGAGAAATTGTCAAAGCCACCCAGTATTATGGTAGTTTGTTACAGCAGCCTGAGCAAGCTAGGAGCCGGTCTGTGGAAAGCTTCCAGCTGAGACTTGTTGAAGAGATCATTTAGTGTTGCTGGAAGATTCTTGTCCTAATAGGAGTCATTCATTTTAAGGCAAATGTTACTATGAGGTAAACTGGGTTTCCTTGTGATTTACTCCTATTAGATAATTTTAACACGTGGATAATCTGCCTTTTTTTAAACCAGTCTCTCACAGGGATGGCAGCTTAAGACAAGTGGCTACTCCTTGCCTAGCCAATGGGCTTTGATCTGAAAGATCATGATTCTTACTCTGAAAATCTTCTAAACATATCTCAAGAAACATGTTTGATTTTTGCTGCTTTGGTAAAGGGAATGTGTAGCTCAGAGCAGAAGTCTAATCATGTGGCAGAATAAACTACTTTCCTGGCACGTTGCTTATATTTCTACTAGCATTTGCTTATTTGTACCTTATGTAATAATAACGATGGTAATCTTGCATACTAACCCCTGGAGATGTGCTAAGCCCTTTTAGTGTATTATCCCTTTTAATCCTCAAAGTATCTCTGAAGGGAGGGATGAAGTAACTTGAGGTTTCCTGGCTAAAAAGTGGCAAAGCTGAATTCAATCCCAGATTGGGGTGATGGTAGACCCTGAGCTTCCCCACTAGATCATGGCACCTTTCTAAAACGTTTTTCGTTTGTTTGTTTTGCAATAGTATAAGCAGAGGAGGGGCAAAGAGAGAAGGACAGAAAATCCCAGGTAGGCTCTGCACTGCGAGTGCATAGCCAATGCAGGGCTCCTGAATGGCAAGACCAGGACCTGAGCTGAAATCTAGAATCAGACCTTTAATAACAGAGCCACCCAGGTGCCCCTGTAAAACTTGTTACTTACATACCATTGTTCCTCAGCTAGATTTGGATTCCTTTGGAAGTGAGAACTGTTTTACCCATTTCTTGGACTACCAAACAATTTCAAGCCATATCTGCAAAAGATGTTCACTACATTCAGTTTTTGTTTTCCCTTAATAAAAAAAAAAACAAAACTTGGTTGCCTTAATAACCTATAAGAAAAATCCTCCCAATCATTTTCACCTTAGGTAATCATGAATTTCAAGGGAAATTAATGCTGCTACAAAGCCTGAGCTTTCAGAATTCTATAGAAGAAAAACTCATTCCTGGTTAAAACTGGATAGCAATTACGATCCACTGAAACTAGTTGTGTTGTGGCCCAGAATTACCATTTGGCATTGACTTTTCCCTGGGCTAGAACAGCCATTCTTGTTCTGCATTTTGAATCTCAGAGGAGAGGCTATCTTTAAGAGCTCCTGTAGGAGAGTATGTGAAATTAATGTTGTTACATAGATTCTAGATGATGACCTTGCTGCCAGAAATTTGAAGGCCCATTGAAATTGCTACCAAGTTACCAGTCTTCTATAATGGAGCAATATCTTATGTAATAATTTTATAACCTAAAACTTTTCTGTATCAAGAGCTATCCGGGTAATGTAAGGTCAGCTTCTGTGGATTTTTTTTTTATACTCTTCCTAGATAAAATGAATCTTGTGCAAAATACCATTCTTGCTCTACCTGAAAGTGTTTTTATCATCACAGATGCAGTGGATTATGTCCTGGTTTCCTACATAATCAAAGGGGGACAATTCCATTGCTATAGCTAATGTCTCGAGTGAATGTTACACATCGTCAGGTTTCTGAAGAACTTACAGCTAAATCCAAAGCATGCTCTCTTGTCCGTGGTTTTCTCTCTGGCCTCCTGTTAAGTGGAAATTCAGTGCCGCTCTTGGAATGAGTTGAATTAAATTGCTTTGCTCTTTGTAACCTGATTAACTCGGGCATCCATATACAATGATAGTACTCAGTATTCAAGACTCAAAAGGAGGCCAGTACGTGAGGCTTGAGTGAGGGCTGGGTTGTGAACAAGCATTATAGGCACGAAGCCAAAGTCCCAATTTCTGGTCTCCATTTTGCTGCTAGTTACCTGAGTGACAGAGAGAAGGCCTCAGCTTCCTGCTATGCAGCATTCCAAACAGATGATCCTGGATTCTGACATCAAGATCTGAAAATGTACTGTAGGGATGCAAGCATGAAAGGGTATTCCATGGGCTGTGAGGACTTAGCATTACGATTTCCTTAATTCTGAGTTTCCATAGCTGTGTTCAAGAGGGAACACCACTGTCTGAAAATAACTGATATACTTCAATTTAGATTTGGAAAGGTTTATATTGATAATGTAGAAGTTTGGTCCTGTTCACAATTTTCACAGAAGTTTTAAGTAATAAAGGGAAATTGACACAGCTTCATGCTATCAATCTATTGGGTTAAAAAATATATTTAGCCTCTGGTTAAATTAAGAACCTACTTAGTTGACTTTCTGCCACTAAAAAGCCTTTTAGAGCTCTTAACTACATCAAAAACTGCTACCTTTGGAGGTGTATCTAGCTGTGTGTGTGTGTGTCCCTGTCTCCACTCTTTCGGAGAAACAGATTTATCTGACAAGTCATTCATAGAAAGCATGAGACTAGAATGTGGATGTGGGGGAAACTAAGAGAACAAAGCAGATTTGAGGAAATAAGTTGTCAGAGAGGGTTTTGGAGTTGCCGATGGGCTTTGGAGATGGCTTTTTACCCAAGACCAGAAGAATAGAAGGATATTAAATTTCTCATCTCCAAGTGTATCCTTGGATGGGTAATAGCCTGGGCAGGAGCAGCTAATTTGTAGCCTATGACATTCCAGAGCATTATGTGCCCAGTGAAACACAAACTGTGCTCACTGCAGTGGGTAGAGACGTTTCCCTGTTTGTTCCAAGAACTTAGAACCTGCTTTGCTGTCTTGGGAGAACCGGATGGCTTAACACAGATAAAAACAATAAAATTATAATATATTCTGAGTGTGAGAGCTGTGTTAAATACCGCATGTGTTATCTTCACTCATTGATTCAAACATTCATTTACTCAACAAACCTTTGTTGCCAGGCATAGTTTTGCCACTGGAATACAGGAATCGGCAAAATAGAAAAATCATTTTCCTTATGGGCTTTGCCATATGATAGGTAAGGATGAAGAGAAACATGGAATATACTTGTAAACTAGTGTATTAAGTTGTTGAAGAAAACTAATGTAGGAAAGTTAGGAAACATTGCAGTGTTGATACACGTATACTAGATAATAGGGAGAACGGGGAAGATCTGACTGAGAAGTTAACATGGGAATGAAAACCTGAAGGAGGTGAAGGAGCAAGCCATGCAGACGTCTGGGGAGAGACCTCCAAGCAAGGACCGGAGGACAGAGCTGGGTCTGCAGTGATGAGACCGTGGGAGACCAGTGTGCCGGAGCAGCAGCAGTGCTTGGGGGAGGGAAGAGGAGACAAGGTCAAGGAATAGGATTCATGTAAGGGGGGACTCAGAAGACCAAGAATGGATTTGAGAGGTAACCGGGATTTGAGCAGAGAATTCTCACGGTCAGACTCGGGTGTTTACAAGAACACAATGCATGTTAGGCTGAGAGGAGGCGTTTGGAGGGCCATTTTGAGTGGAAGCTCAGGGATGATTTAGGATTTTATTGCAATAATCCTGGTTAGAGGGTCAGTATGGTAGCAATGAAGTTGATTAAGTGATCAGGTTCTGGTTATCTGTGAAGGAAGAAACAACTGGATTTGCTGATATTAGGGATATTTTATGTGAGGAAAAAAAATGAGTTAAGGATAATTACAAGATCCTTGGCTTGAAAAACTCAAGACATTTGCCTCGGACAGAAAGAATTCAGTGGTCATTTAATGAGAAATGGAAGTCAGTGGATGAAGCAGGTTTTGTGCGAGTAGAAAATCAGGAATTTGTTTTTGCATATTTCAAATTTAAGGTAGTTACAGTGCACCCAGGTAGAGATCTCCAGTAGACAGCTGTATATGAGAATCATTTAATCGTCCCAACAACCTTGTGAGGGTAGGTGTTTTTATCCCTGTTACATTTGTCCAAGAGCACATAGACAGCAAGTGGTAGAGTTGGCATTTCAATCCAGGCAGACCGGGTCCAGAGCCATGATCCTCACCATGTCTTTCCCAACTCCTGTCTTTCCCAACTCCTCCTAAGCTAGCACAAGTAAATGCATACAGTCCCTGTGATACAGGAAAAGGAAATAGATGCACAGATTTCCCAGAAATTCTTTTGTATATGTATATTCAGATGCATGATACCAATACTCACAGAAAAGCTTATAGAAGTTGAAATGGTAGCCTTCATAAATTAACATGTAATCTATGGAAGACAAGCTCACTGAATATACATTGCAAGAGCCCTGGGTAACGCATTCATTCATGCATTCATTTTGCCGGTCATTTAGTGGGTGTTTATTGAGCCCCTAATGTGGACTGCCCCAGTAAATTCCCACTCCTGCAAAGACAGCAACCTAAGTCAAATAACTGCATGTACAACTGTAAAATTCAACTCTAATGAGAGCTATAAGGGAGGAAGATCCTGAACAGAAAAGAGATGATGTACAAGGTCAGATGCACAGAATGAAAGATGAAATGGACAAATTTTCCCACGCTAAATTGCACACAGATTCCTGAAAAATTCATGAATAAGGTGACTACTGATAGTGTGTTCTGCCTCTCATGTGATGGAACTCATCTTAGTTTTTGCTCTTGGTGATATTTCAGCATAAGTCTCTTCCCCTACAGCTGAACATACAATTAGTATATTGACGGGAAGTTTTCCTGTGGCATGATTATGTTAATATTCATAATGTTGAGTGCCAGGTCTTATTTTCTGATTATTATGAAAATAAGATAGTCCTTCAAAAGCAATAACCAGTTCTTGTATATGGAAGATTTTCATATAAGTTAAGTTATGGAGTCTCACAAACCCCGTCACAAGAATTCTTTTTTATTTTGACCTTTCTTTTTTTTTTCTGTTTATTTTTTTTAACATATGCAATTATTTTCCATCATTTACACTACAGTAGTTACAATTACAGTCCAAACAGAAAAGCAAAGTAAAAAATCAAATCCCCAACTTCTATTTCATGTACTTAGACTTATATAGAAATTAGAAGGCTATGTAACAACTAGTTAATCACCTAATTTCACAGCTATCCGAAGTGGCGATCGTTATATAGCAGCTTATCTATGATACATTCAAGATACATGATACAATTTATTACTTGCCCATAAGCTAAAACACAGCCTGCTTAATACCTTTCCTTAGATTCCACCTCTATCCGACAATATACTTGAGGTCCATGCAAAAAAGTAGCTACCTTTTATATAGGAAACGGATGATTAAGTCTTTGGTGTTGTAAAA